>NW_012114777.1:4820814-4824960 GCF_000951035.1 Colobus angolensis palliatus | reverse complement strand
AAAAAAAAAAAAAAAGTTATGGTATGTCCTAAACACAGTGGGTACTACAGATTTAAAATAAGTAAAAATGTTAAAGTCCACATTAAGTGACTTTAAAAAATTATCTTTTTCCTATTTCATATAACTGCTTCAGAAATATTATTTTTACTTGAAAATATTTTGTTGTATTTTTATATAATAGCAATAAACGATTAAAATGCAATTGAGAGGCCAGGCACAGTGGTTCATGCCTGTAATCCCAGCACTTTGGGAGGCCAAGGCAAGCAAATCACTTGAGGTCAGGAGATCAAGACCGTCCTGGCAAACACATTGAAACCCCATCTCTACTAAAAGAAATACAAAAAATCAGCCAGGTCTGGTGGCGGGCGCCTATAGTCCCAGCTACTCGGGAGGCTGAGGTAGGAGAATAGCATGAACCCGGGAGGCAGAGCTTGCAGTGAGTCGAGATTGTGCCACTGCACTCCAGCCTGGGCAACAGAGCGGGACTTCGTCTCAAAAACAAAAACAAAAATCTGTGAAACATTCTCTTCCCAATTTCAAAACTTGCTACAAACTCACACTAATGAAGATAGTGTAGTACTGGCATAAGATTAGACAGATGGAATAGAATTAAAGTCCAAAAATGAACTAAGTTTAAAGTCAATTGATTTTTCTCCAGAATCAAGGACTAGCAAAAAATAATAATAATAAAATACACCAGGCTCTGTAGCACAGGCCTGTAATCCTAGCACTCTGGGAGGCTGAGGCAGGAGGATCGCTTGAGGCCAAGAGTTCAAGACCAGCCTGGGCTACATAGTGATACTGTCTCTACTAAAAAAAAAAAAAAAAAAAAAAAAAAGTAAAAATATAGCTAGGTGTGGTGGCGCACTCCTCTAATCTGAGCTGCTTGGGAGGTTGAGGTGGGAGGATTGCTTGAGCCAAGGAGTTTGAGGCTACAGTGAGCCATGACCACACCACTGCACTCCATCCTAGGCAACAAAGTGAGACCCTAGTCTTAAAAATTTGTAAAAATATGTATGTATTTATTTATCTGTTTTGAGATAGGGTCTCACTGTCTCACCCAGGCTGTAATGCAGTGGCACACCCATGGCTCAACCTCCCAGGCTCAAGCAATCCTTCCACCTCACTGTCCCTAATAGCTGTAACTACAGATGCCCACCACCACACCTGGCTAATTTTTGTGATTTTTGTAGAGACAGAGTTTCACCATGTTGCCCAGGCTGGTCTCAAACTCCTGGGTTTAGGCTGTCCTTTCACCTCAGCCTCCCAAAGTGTTGGGATTACAGGCATGAGCCACTCTGCCCAACCAAAAAATATTTAAAGACAAAGGAAAACAAATTAGCAAGCTACTATATTTTACTATTTTTCATATTTTAACATCTGTGAAATCTGGGTCCATTTAACAGTGGATATATAATGGTCCTCCAGGCTTGTCAATCAGTGCCATCCATTTCCTCTGCTTACTGTAAGACATCAAAAACACCAGATTGGAAAGAAATCCTAACTATAATGGTGAGAGAAGTGGTGAATAAGATGTGTTGTACAACATTCCCAAAGACAGCTTAGGCACCTAGCACCACAGCTTTAGTTCTTTTGTGGATTCTGTAAGGAAATGCTTGTTGACAGTGCTTTCAGTGCTGCAAAGGATAAATTCTGTGGAAAAACCCAGACAACGTCTGAGTCGGAAGTAATGTTTCAAAAGTGATGAAATTTTAGAAATACCTTTACCAATGTAATTTGCTTGTATTTTCATTTTTATATATGGGCAATATGATAAAAAATGTGTCTAATGAAGTCTAACAAAGCTTTTTAAGTAAGTACAAAATCAAATTCTAAGTGATTTTTCCTGTCTGTACGTATATTTTTCTACACTTTCCAGACTACATATTTTTGAAAAACGTACCATTAGTCTTTTGTAACTTAAAATGAGTTCTCTGTTTATCATATAAAATGAATGCTTTTTTTCCAATTCTCTGAAGTCCATTTATTTTAATAACACCATTTGGTTTTTTGCCTTCTTCGTCAAATGATCCCTTTGTTTTAATCAACCCTACCTGCTATCCATTCATGCAAAATACTTTTCCCAATAGTCTTTCCTTTTCAGTATGATTTATTAAAAGGACCACTGAACTGAATGTCTGGAAACGTGGGTTCCAATTCTACCTAAGCTTTCTGTGTTGTTTCCCTAGTAGTTCACTCTTCCTACTCTCCATCAGATCGTCTGCACTATTCTTAAATCCCTAATTCCCACCCCTTCCCAGTTCTCTCTTTGGTAAATAATCTCACCTCCTACAACAATGAGGAAATAGAAGTCATGAGGAAAAAACTTCCTCTTCTGCCCTGAAATCTGCAAACCTATTTGCATCCACAGATTCTCTCCAACAGTCACTATTCTGTCCCTTCTATTTAAGGTAGTCGTGGGTTTTTGACTCCATCCCATTTTAACATCTCATTCTGTCATTCTGTGGAACCACTTACTAAGTACAAAATTTAGTTCATATGTGAAATACTTTACAAAACTTAAATATCTTTAAAATTGAAATTTATCCAGTTTCATTGTTTATTCATTTAAAACTAAAAATCAAGAAGTAAAACACTATCATCAGTTATGATTTAGTAGAAACAAATTATATCTTGTAGATGTTTATCTTATTGAAATTCACTTATTAGTTGCTGGACAATTGTTTACATAAAATGACTTATTAACAAAGGATCAAAGTTAAAACTCGTAGGCAGATCTCAAAACTATCACGTAGTATAGATATTTTCTTTTCGGTTCTGAAATACTGGTGTGGCTTTTTTTTTTTTTAACTTTTAAATTTTTGACTGCCTTGATTAAAGTTTCGATTAAAAAAATTTTGCTGTCAATTTCTTTTCTAGGTATTATTATTATTGTTGTTCCATTGTTACTGAAACTAATTTATAGAGCAATGGGGTGTTAAAAAGAGGTTATCTGAAGCAATGGGGTGTTAAAAAATTATCTGAAGCAATGGGGTGTTAAAAAATTATCTGAAGTGTCAAATACACTTCACCACTGGCAGAGCTCAGGGCTCTTCATTTTTTCATAAGTTCTAGGGGGATTTCTAATACAAGGAATGGCTTTGAGAAACAAGACTAAATTTCTAAAAACCCTCACAATCCTGCTCAATCTTTTTCTGTCAATAGATGTCACCCCTCCCTTGAAATAAGCTCTTCAGAAAAATCCTGATCTACATGCAAAGCTTTCCATGTGTTTGTATGATTATTATAGATTAATTTGAACTCATATCATTCTCAGATGTGCCTTAATTTTTAAAATATGTGTATATAGTTTATAGATATACATCGTAAGTTGGCTGCATTTAGGAGTTGAAAAAATCTGGGACCTCATTTGGATTTGGAAAATCAATTAACGTCTATAAATTCAAGTTCCTCATTTTGAAATTGTGTTGGCTGTATCTACTTTAGCTACCTCATATTGCTCTATAGGTTAGAATGAAAAATTGCATGTAAAATATACTGTAGCTCTGACATTTGTATGGTCCCTACAGAAATTATACAATAGCCATCAATACTTTTTGAAAAATCTAACTCCAGTAGTTTTTGAAATGTATAAAGTGCTTGTATGTATTTTAGTACAAACATCTAGTTACATTTAAAACACTTTGTAAAAAGAATTGCCATAAAATATTTTTGAAGTTTACATCTTTCTTACCATTTACATTCGTGTTATAGGCTTTTTCTCTCCTTTCCTTTCATTTTTTTCTACTCTCAGAGTTCTGGAAGCTGACCAAAGAGATACTTGTGTGAAATGCTTGTATTTTCCCTACCATATTTAAGGCTCTCAAGAGAAATTTTATACTCCTGTTTTTAAGAAGTTTTTTTTTTAAAAAATTCAATATCACCAAGAAATGAGCTGAAAATGACAGGTTTTCTGGAAGGAGGTTCAGCTAGCCTTTATTAAAAAGTTATGAGGCCAGGTGCAGTGGCTCACGCCTGTAATCCCAGCACTTTGGGAGGCCTAGACAGATCATGAAGTCAGGAGATCAAGACCATCCTGGCCAACATGGTGAAACTCTGTCTCTACTAAAAATACAAAAATTAGTTGGGCGTGGTGGTACGTGCCTGTAATCTAAGCTACTTGGGAGACTTGAGGCAGGAGAATTG
>NW_012114777.1:4802406-4820764 GCF_000951035.1 Colobus angolensis palliatus | reverse complement strand
TAAAAAATACAAAAATTAGCCGGGTGTAGTGGTGCACACCTGTATTTCCAGCTACTCAGGAGGCTGAGACACGAAAATCGCTTGAACCTGGGAGGTGGAAGTCACAGTGAGCTGAGATCGCGCCACTGCGCTCCAGCCTGGGTGACAGAGCAAGACTCTGTCTCAAAAAAAAAAAAAAAAGTTATGGTATGTCCTAAACACAGTGGGTACTACAGATTTAAAATAAGTAAAAATGTTAAAGTCCACATTAAGTGACTTTAAAAAATTATCTTTTTCCTATTTCATATAACTGCTTCAGAAATATTATTTTTACTTGAAAATATTTTGTTGTATTTTTATATAATAGCAATAAACGATTAAAATGCAATTGAGAGGCCAGGCACAGTGGTTCATGCCTGTAATCCCAGCACTTTGGGAGGCCAAGGCAAGCAAATCACTTGAGGTCAGGAGATCAAGACCGTCCTGGCAAACACATTGAAACCCCATCTCTACTAAAAGAAATACAAAAAATCAGCCAGGTCTGGTGGCGGGCGCCTATAGTCCCAGCTACTCGGGAGGCTGAGGTAGGAGAATAGCATGAACCCGGGAGGCAGAGCTTGCAGTGAGTCGAGATTGTGCCACTGCACTCCAGCCTGGGCAACAGAGCGGGACTTCGTCTCAAAAACAAAAACAAAAATCTGTGAAACATTCTCTTCCCAATTTCAAAACTTGCTACAAACTCACACTAATGAAGATAGTGTAGTACTGGCATAAGATTAGACAGATGGAATAGAATTAAAGTCCAAAAATGAACTAAGTTTAAAGTCAATTGATTTTTCTCCAGAATCAAGGACTAGCAAAAAATAATAATAATAAAATACACCAGGCTCTGTAGCACAGGCCTGTAATCCTAGCACTCTGGGAGGCTGAGGCAGGAGGATCGCTTGAGGCCAAGAGTTCAAGACCAGCCTGGGCTACATAGTGATACTGTCTCTACTAAAAAAAAAAAAAAAAAAAAAAAAAATTAGCCAGACATGGTGGTGTGAGCCTGCAGCCCAGCCACTTGGGAGTCTGTGGTGGGAGGATTGCTTGAGCTCAGGAGGTGGAGACTACAGTGAGCCATGATCATGCCACTGCACACCAGCCTGGTCGACAGAGCAAGACACTCAAAAAACAAAAAAAAATGATATTTCAAAGGAGAAAGAATAGCCTTCTCAATAAATAGTGTTGGGAAAACTGAATATCCACATGCAAAAGAATAAAGTGGCACTCATACCATAGACAAAATGATCTCAAACTGGATCAAAGACTTTAATAGCTCAAACGATAAAATTCTTAGAAGAAAACAGGAGTACATCTTTTTGGCTTTGGATTAGGCAATGGTGTCTTAGATATTAAGCTAAAAGCACAGGTAACAAACACACACACACAATTAGATAAATTGGACCTTATCAAAATTGAAAACTTTTGTGCTTCATCATCAAGAAAGTGAAAAGAGGCCAGGCATGGTAGCTCACGCCTGTAATTCCAGCATTTGGGGAGGCCAAGGCAGGTGGATCACTTTGAGCTCAGGATTTTGAGACCGGCCTGAGCATCATGGCGAAACCCCATCTCTACAAAAATTAGCCTGCATGATGGCTCACGCCTGTAGTCCCAGCTACTCAGAAGGCTGAGGCTGGAGAATCACTTGAAGCCAGGAGGCGGCGGCTGCAGTGAGCCAACATGAAGCCAGTGAACTCCAGCCTGGGTGACAGAATAAGACCCTGTCTCAAAAAAAAAAAAAAAAAGTGAAAAGACAAAACAGACAAAACATAGAATGTGAGAAAATATTTGCTAATCACATAACAAGGAACGATATATAAACAATTCTTCCAACTGAACGATAAAAAGACAACCCAACTTTAAAAATGGGCTAAAGATTTGAGTAGACATTTCTACAAAGATATGCAAATAGCCAATACGCACATGAAAAGATGTTCAACCTCATTACTCGCTAGGGAAATGCAATCAGATCACAACAAGATACCACTTCATATCCACTCGGGTAGTTAAAATTAAAAAGACAATAGCAAGTGATGATAAGGATATGGAGAAATTGGAACCCTTGTTAGTGGTATTACAAAATGGTGTAGCCACTTCAGAAAACAGTTTGGCAGTTCCTCAAAAGATTAAAGAGTAACTGCATGGCCTAGTAATTCCACTTCTAGAGAAATGAAAACATCACAAAAAAGCTTACACAAATGTTCATACAGCATTACTCAACAGCTAAAAAGTGGAAGCAATCCAAGTGTTTTCTAATGTTGAATGGATAACCAAAAATGTGGTATATCCAACAATAGAATATTATATGTGATAGAAGAGTTTCTGTTCCTCAAATAATAGGCATAGAATTACTACGTGATCCGGCACTTCCACTCCTAGGTGCATATTGAAGATAATTAAAAACCTATGTCCACGCAAATGTTGAGAGAAGCATACTTCAGTAGCCAAAATGGAAGCAACCCAAGTATCAACTGATAAATGCACAGACCAAATGTCGTTTATCCATACAATGGAATATAACCTGGCAATAACAAGGAGCCAAGTACTGTTACTTGAAAACATGCTAAGTGAAAGAAGTCACAAAAGGCCACATATTGTATCTTTACCCTTACATAAAATGTCCAGAATAGGCATATTCATAGACAGAAAGTAGATTAGCATTTGCCAGGGGTTAGAGGAAGGAAGGAAAGAATGGGATATGACTGCCACTGGACATAAGATTTCTTTTGAGAATGATGAAAATGTTCTGAAATTAGCGGTGATTGTTTCATAACTTGATTAATATACTAAAAACCACTGAATTGTACACTTTAAAATGATGACTTTTTGGTTTGTAAATTACATTTCAATAAAGCTGTTATTTTTGAATATTTAATTATGTTTTTAAAAATGAGATAAGCATGAAATCAACCAAGAGAATAGCCACATAAGAACTTGTGGCTAGCTCTGGTTCATTTATGCCTCACTGAGGTGGTACTCCAGAAGAAGAAATCTAACTGGAGCAATGAATGATAGCCAAGATGGAGTGGGTGTCCGAGTGGTTACCCCTGGGCATGGACGATAAAGGGGTACACTGTCTATATGATTACCATTTAGCAACAATGAAAACAACTAGAATTAGTCTGCTTTTATTATCACCTTTCTGCCATCAAATCCTAAACAATGTTGTTGAAAAAATATACTCTCGCCTCAAAAACCTGGTTGGTCCAAGCCAGGGTTTCTCATTTTGTTGTCATTCTGGGCCAAATAATTGTTGTGGAAGGCTGTCCTGTGCTTCTTTGGATGTTTGGCTGCATCCCTGGCCTCTACCCACTTGATTTCAGTTGCACTCCCCACAATGGTAACAGCCAAAAGTGCCTGCAGACATTGCCCAAAATGTCCCGAAAGGCAAAACGGCCAAGGTTGAGAACGATTGATTTAAGTTCTAAATAAATGCTGTGATTGTCTATTGAATTTTAGTAACATGTGTAAGCCTCAAATTAGCACATTTTTATTGCTTATCTTTTAATTATACTCTGGGGAAGTTAATTCAAAGAACTCTCGACTTTACAATTGGTCCCCAACATAAAAGGGCTAGGCTTTATATGTGTGCTGGTGTTGAAAGTACATTCTTAACAGTTCTAAATTGTTTCAGCTTGTTTTGTGCACAGCTCATATCTCCAACCTTTGGCACTATATAAATCCTAGCTTTAAATAGCAGATTCATAATACATGATGATAGCACCGTGATTGTAAAGGTGTCAAAACAAATTGAATAACTTCAATTCTGTTATTGTATAATATATACACACCATTTTCTGAGCCATATAGGCAGAGTTCTCTTTCTCACCATTTTCACATGTCTCCCCTAACCTTTGATTTTTTTCAAAAAAACACATTCATGTAATGGAAAAGTATTAATTTCCTTTTTTGTACTGTATTATTTTATTTACATTTTTATTTGAAAAAGTTTAATGATAGTTACATAAGTAAAAATCAATAAAATAGTTTTCAGTGTCTTCTTTCTGGTCTGCATTTCATTTCATGACTATTAAAAATAATTTTCTCCTTTAGAGGAGGAAGCCACCTAAAATGATCTGTACTAGGTGTCAAATGTGCTAGGCACACCACTGATTTAGGGAAAGAGACAAAGTACACCACAATGAAAGTGGAAAAGAAGATAAAGTGCATTAAGATAAAAAAAGAAGAGAAATAGATGAGGGGCCAAGGAATTGAAGGTGAGAAAGCGGAAAATTGAGAGACCAGGAGGCAAAATTGGCGACTTCTGAAATGAATAGATTATTGAATTGCATTTGTTCTGTTTTTATTTCCTTATCATTTGTTTGGGCAGTGGGCTAAGGTCTGTACATTATCATCTGTTCATCCCACACATTTGGAAGATTAGTTGCCAATTAATTACTATTTTTAATTCTTCAACCGCTCTGTGGCTTCAGCTGTGCCTTGCCCTGACCCATATCATTGCAGAGGCCCAAAAATTATTCTCTAGGTGCTGCGAAGGAGGAAGGAGTGCCCAGAATAGGGAGCTAACAAAATTGAATGGATATGTGTGAGATATTAGGCTAGGTGCTTTATATACCTTATTCCATCTCTCACAACAAACTGCCATTTTACTTGAGGAAACTGAAGCTCAGCTTAATGGGGTTTTTCCCCTTCAAATTCTATTTAAAATTCTCATTGGATGAATAACATTTATTAGATTTTTCTTTTTTTTTTTTTTTTACTGTCTCAGTCCTAGGCTGATTTTTACTGTCTCAAAAACTAAACAATATAATGGCATACTACTTATATAATATGGTAAGTCACTTTTTAAAGTTATGCCCTCTGGTTATTCTTAATTGTGGAACGATCGATACATATGTGTTTTTTTAAAGGAAACTTTTAGACATAAGTACTTGAATCGCTGATAGATGCCTACTTTTTGTGCTATGCATTCTATAGCATGTAATTAACCCTTGTTGAATGCATAATGTATTAAGTTTGTAGCTTACCTAGATAATGAAGTTGGTTCCAAGAAAAATTGTCCAGAAATGGCTCTGTCAGTGAAGTCTCTACAAAATTTTAATTTGAAAGGTAAATAATAAAAGGAGAGGCTGGGAGTGGTGGCTCATGCCTGCAATCCCAGCACTTTGGGAGGGCAAGGTGGGAGGACTGCCTGAGGCCAGGAGTTCAAGACCAGCCAGGGCAACAGAGCAAGACCCCGTCTCTGCAAAAAATGTTTAAAAACCAAATTAGCTGACCGTAGTGCTGCATGCCTGTTGTCCTAGCTACTTGGGAGGTTGAGACAGAAGGATCCCTTAACCCCAGGACTTCAAGGCAGCAATGGGCCATGATTATGTCACTGCACTCCAGCCTGAGCAACAGAGCAAGACCCTGTCTCTAAAATATAATAAAAGGAGACAGAATCACTAACATAAAGTCCTAATCTGAAACACAAGAGAGAAATAAGACTGACATCTTTTAAAGTATTTATACAGTGTTCCTTTATATCTATAGTTACGAAAGTTTTGGATTGAATTCTGTTTCTATGGTAGAAACCTAAATACCATAGAAGTATTTAGGAAGTATGTGCGCCATTTTGACTTGGAATTTCTAAGCATAGCTTCAGTAAGATTAACCACATTGACCCAGCCACAAAATACATTATTACCCAAATATTAACGTCCCGTGCCAAAACTTGCCACTGGTGGATAGGCGCTGTTATACAATTCTTACATGGAAACTGCCTTCATCATGATATGACAACCAACTGGAGAATTCAAATACAGTACATAAACTTGAACTTGAGCTTTAAATCATTGGTATGTCATTTTAATAACAAAGCAACCTAGCCAGATTTATTCTTAACTCAGTGTAAATATAGACAGGGTGGCCTTTAGCCAGCTGGGAGTATCTCTGCAATTCAAAAGATGATTAATGAGATGCTGTTTCTGTTTATAAGTAGACAAATTAGCCTTAATGTACACGTTTTTGACTAACTGATGATTGAGGCTTTCAAGTTATGAAAACTGAAAAAGTAACTAGAGTTTGAAAGCAATAAAAGACCATTCTTCCCAGTCTATCCCATTTACCTGTAAGGTCTTGAAATGATGGACTAGGGTTGGATTTCTGCCTAGGGTTTGATTTCCATGGGTATTTAGCAACTTTGCCCTTAGACATGGCAATTAGTAGTAAGGAACATTAGTTACAGTCTCTCAAAGGTCATATCTAAATATTCAACATGCCTTGCAATCAGTTTCTTACTAATTGACTCATTAGTTCATTCACAACAAATATCTGCCATTGACCAGGCACTCTGATATCATGTTTTTTCTATTCTCCCCCATTTTGCTCATAACTAATTATATTTGTATGTACACAGTATATCTCTTTCTCCTCATGGTTCACCAACCCTTTCTTTTTTATTATTATTATTTTAATTTTTTCCCCCAACCCTTTCTGCTTATCCCAAACATGGCATAACTCTAGAACAGACAGCATGTCTTATTCATCTCTGTATACCAGAGCCTGACATACAGCTTTTAAAAATGAATTGCATTTAATGCTCAGTAAAATAAACAGGCAGGAGGACACCCCCAAACAGTGTCAAAGATAAACCTAGTTGTCCATTAGTAGGTGTGTGGATAAGTAAATAGTGTATTTGTGCAATTTAATAGTTCTCAGTAGAAAATATTTGCCAACTATTCATCCAACAAAGGACTAATACCCAGAATCTATAAGGAACTTAAATCAACAAAATAACCCCATTTAAAAAGTGGGCAAAAGACATGAATAGACATTTCTCAAAAGAAGACATACTGGCTGAGTGTGGTGGCTCACGCCAGTAATCCCAGCACTTTGAGAGGCCAAGGCAGATGGGTCACGTGAGGCCAGGAGTTCAAGACCAGCCTGGCCAACATGGAGAAACCCCATCTCTACTAAAAAATACAAAAATTAGCCGGGTGTAGTGGTGCACACCTGTATTTCCAGCTACTCAGGAGGCTGAGACACGAAAATCGCTTGAACCTGGGAGGCAGAGGTTGCAGTGAGCCGAGATCATGCCAGTGCACTCCAGCCTGGGCAACATAGTGAGACTCTGTCTCAAAGAAAAAAAAAAGACATGAAATCAACCTAAGGGGCCAAAAACAATTGATTTGATAAAGAAAATGCGGTACATGTACTCCATGGAATACTACACAGCCATAAAAAAAAATTACATCCTTTGCAGCCACATGGATGGGACTGGAGGCCATTATCCTAAGCAAATTAACAGAAACAGAAAACCAAAAACTGCACATTCTCACTTATAAGTGGGAGCTAAACAATGAGTACACATGGACATAAAAATGGAAATAGACACTGGAGACTCCAAAAGAAAGGATAGAGGAAGAGGGGCAAGAGTTAGAAAACTATCTATTGGGTACTATGTTCATTATCGGGTGATGGGATCAATAGAAGCACAAATCTCGGCATCATGCAATATACCCATGCAACAAACCTGCACATGTAACCCCTGAATCTAGAATTTAAAAATAAAAATGTACCCAGTAATTTGAAATGCATGAAATAGAACCACATGTATCAATATGGCTATCTCAAAAACAGAATTGAAGTAAAAAATTGAAACATTTGATAATATGGAATATTACAAAGGGGTGAGAAAATGGACACTTATTTATATCTCAGACTATAAATTTACTATAACCTCAAGGGAGGGCAATTTGGCAAGTGATTACAATTAATACTACAATGAGTAAAGTGTCCATTCCAATTTATTCTCCAGCTATGTCTACATGTATGAAAAATAATGAACAAGAATAGTTATTGCAATATTGTTTACAGTAGTAAAAGATGTCTATTAACAGGCCAGGTCAGATAAATTATGTTCTGCATATCCAATGCATCTTCGACAAAACAACAAGGAATATCTTTATACACTCTATGTAATTATCTCTAAATACTTCTAGAAGAATACACATGAGATGGGAAACATTGGTTGCTTTCAGGAAGTGACACTGGCTGTCTTGGGCACATGCATAGAAAAGGAACTTTTCACTGCTTACCCTCAAATAATTTGAGTTTTGAACCATATGAATTATCTCTTCACAAAAAGAAAAGGCAATTTGAAAGCCAGCATGGTGGTTTGGACCTATAATCCCAGTGCTTTGGGAGCTTAAGGTGGGGGAATGGCTGAGGCCTGGAGTTCAAGACCAGCCTGTGCAACATGGTGAGATACCCTCCCTACCCTGGTCCGGGTTCTGAAGAATAAAAGATGTTGGGAGTTTTTTAAAAAGATGATCCAGCTAGTGGGAAGGCAGAGCACCTTGCCTCCTTAGAGAGGCAGCTTCCCTTCCACATGGAGGGAAAGAGGAACAAGATTACAGAGTTGGAGGTGGAGCTAGACAGTGGGTGAGGAACCCCCGCTTCTTCTCGTGACCTCCCACCTGGACCACACAGTGTCACACTGCCTGCTCTAGGTGGCCACTCAAGCCCTGCAGACTAAGACCCCAGCCTCCACAAGGCTGGACTGTGAGGAGACAAAAGAGCTCCAGCCAGCTGTGCCTCCTGCCAGTGCCTCTTGCCAGCAAGGTGATCTCGAGCGAGTGCCTTACCCTCTCATTGCCTCAGTTTCTTCATCTCTAACGTGAAAATCATAATGCCTACTTTGTAAGAGTATTGTGAAGTAATACTTGTAAAGAGCCAGAAACAACACCTGGCATATAGTAAGTGCTCAATTACTACTGTCTGTTGTTAGTTCTAGAAGTGCTCCTTCTTCCCACTGTATGCCTTTACTCAGGCTGGTACTTCTGAAAACTTCTCCTCTCATCTTCCTGTCAAAAGACTACCGATTTTTAACCTTTTTTCTTGGTCCACCCAACTGGACGTTGTTTATTTGTCCTCTGAACCATCACAGAGCTATGAACCTTTCCTATGGTCCTTCTAAGCTGCCTTTCTGAAGTTATCTGGGTACCTGTCTTGTTTCCCAGTTTTAGACTATCAGTGCCTGAGGAATCTTTATTCTTGGAGATGTCTTTCACAGCTAATTATCCATAGTAGTAAGGAAACTGTTTCTAAAAACAATCATCTTTACTAGATGACAAGCTTAATATCCTTAAAATTATTATAAGAGACAATAAATGATCTCGTTAAAAAATAAAAAGTATTTAAAAGAATTCAATTATTTTCTTACCTATCCCAAATTATTCCTAAGAGGTAGTCACTAATACACTCACACACACAATTTGTGTGTGTGTGTGTGTGTATACATAATGTATTCTTCCAGGTGTTTTTACAAGTACATAAATATGTGTATGTGTGATGTTAGTAGACTTAGATTTTATCATATTTCTTTCTTTTTTTTTGAGACGGAGTTTCCCTCTTTCGCCTAGGCTGGAGCACAGTGATGTGATCTCAGTTCACTGCAACTTCTGCCTCCTGGGTTCAAGCAATTCTGCTGCGGCCTCCCAAGTAGCTGGGATTACAGGTGCCTCCCACCATGCCCAGTTAATTTTTTTTTGTATTTTTAGTAGAGATGGGGCTTCGCCATGTTGGCCAGGCTGGTCTCAAACTCCTGACCTCAGGTGATCCACCTACCTCAGCCTCCCAAAGTGCTGGGATTATAGGCATGAGCCACTGTGTCTGGCCTTATTATATTTCTTTTAATGCTTTGTAGCTTTCTATCATATGAAATATGAGTCTATCCAGATGGATATAACACCATTTACTTAACTGGTCCATTTTTGATATGTAGGAATTTTTCAGGTCTGCTTCTACAGTTTTCAGTTTTACAACTGTCATGATAAAATCTGCTTTTTCTTTCCTTTTTATCACTACACATTAAGTCATGAGTAAACTCTTGCACAATCATACGGTTATTCCATATAGTCAAAGGTTTTAGGCAGTGAAGATCATTCCTGTGATTTCTACCTCTGAGATACCGATGTCTTGGAACACAATTTAGAGCCCACGGATGCTTTCCAGTGTCTTTCTACTGAGAACTATTTTGGGCTGGGAAGCATTTTTGTAATCATAATTTAACAGCCATGGAGTTCCTTTTATGTTTTCCATTATTGCTGGGCCACAAGCTTTACCCATGACTGCTGCTGGGTTTGTTCAGGGGCCCCATGCCACTTTCATGATGGCAATACTTTGCAGTTACACAGTTTTACAGTTTCTGCATGCATGGTCTTATACAGGCCTAGTCAGTGGTGTGAAGCCTGAACAGAAAGAAGAAATTTGGCCGGGTGCAGTGGCTCATACCTATAATCCCAGCACTTTTGGGAGGCAGAGGTGGGCGGATCACCGAAGGTCAGGAGTTTGAGACCAGCCTGGCCAACATGGTGAAAGTCTGTCTCTACTAAAAATATAAGAAATTAGCCAGGCATAGTGGCATGCGCCTGAAATCCCAGCTACTTGGGAGACTGAGACAGGAGAATCGCTTGAACCCGGGAGGCAGGCTTTGCAGTAAGCAAAGATCTCACCACTGCACTCCGACAGAGTGAGACTCCATCTCAAAAAAAAAAAAAAAAAAAAAAGAAATTCCAGCTGGGAGTGCTACCCACATCCACCTAATTCTGAACACACTAGGCAGGAAATACAAATGTTAAATCATACATTCGGCATAGTTTTAATTGCTCAGCTTTACATAGTTTAACCTTATGAAACTGCTGTTGTCTGAAGGGCAGTTCACCTGTGAACCTACTACATGTCAGGCATTCTACCAGGCCCAGCAGATTTGGCGGTGATCAACTCTCAAATTGCAAACATCCATCCAACATCTATGTTTTCTCTCCTCTTCCTTCCTTCCTTTTTTCTTCTTACGGACATGAACCAGAACAAATCTCTTTCTTTCCATCTCCTTTCTTCCCCCCTCCTTCCTTTCTTCCTATTTTTTCTTTCTCCTTCCTCTTGTTTCTTTTCATCCCTCCACGCTGCATGAAGGATTTGAGGTGAAAACTGTGCTCTCATTATGATAGCATATCCAGAGTTAAATGTTTTGGTGTGCAGTTTGAATTATTTAGATTTGTCTCACATATTCACACAGACCATACAGATTTCTTAAATTTGCCGTTCATGAGGGAGCACATAATTCTACATAACTATGGATTTCAAGACACTTAAAAACTAGATTTTATGGTCAGGCGCGGTGGCTCACGCCTGTAATCCTAGCACTTTGGGAGGCTGAGGCGGGTGGATCACTTGAGGTCAGGAGTTGAAAACCAGCCTGGCCAACATGGTGAAACCTCGTCTCTACTAAAAATACAAAAAAATAGGCCGGGTGTGGTGGTGGGGTGGTGGACGCCTGTAATCCCAGCTACTTGGGAAGCTGAGACAGGAGAATCGCTTGAACCCAGGAGGCAGAGGTTGCAGTGAGCCAACATCGTCCCATTGCACTCCAGTCTGAGCAACAGAACAAGACTCTGTCTCAAAAAAAAAAAAAAAATTTATATCTCTCTTTTGGATATTGCCATCTACTACATTAGGCAACAAATAAATTTAAATTCTTATTGTTGCTTTTATTTTTAAAATAAGTCACTTTAATAATTGAGATTTGAGAAAAATGAATTTCATTCGTTCACTGTTTCTTTAGTACATACTTTACTGACATGTACAGGTATTACCTAATAAAATGTTGGTCTTTTGTATGTTGAATGCACAGATTCTAATTTCCTTTACAGAAATTTGCTTTACCCCATAGCCACTGGGAATGGGCTGCTTTACATAGAGTTGGCCAGCTCCTGTCAGGAGCTATTTCAACAGATAGGAATAACAGACTGCATGTGTTTCAATGTAACACCAGGGGTCACTGTAAGCTAGAAACCTTCAACCATGTTTAGAAATGTTGAATTAATGTTAGTCACAAAATTTTTGAATACTGGCTTATTAGTGAGATTATTTTATAATAACCTATATTGTGTTTAAGCATCTTCAAACTGTCCCATTTTAATTCAACTAAAATGTAAAAATTCTTCATTTATGATTTTTAGAAGCAGCACTGCCACAATCAGATAAACAATGACAAAGTATAATACTTTCAGGAACGCTGAGAATTCCTGTTTCCAGCTGAAATTAGATACGACATCAGATAAAGCCACACTTGAAACAGGAAAGATGAATTCTTAGATATGCTGCATGTAGTATAATCTTTTTGCCTAAATTTTCAGGTTAGGGTGAGACTAGATTATTTCTAAGATCCTATTCAACTCTTCATTTTGTTTTGATCCTACTCAGCTCTCAGTTTAATCATTCAATTAAACAAATTTGAATCTGCTTTTAAGTATTCTAATATTATACAGAAGGCCACGGAGCCTTTTCCTTAAGTTCCTTAAGGGTCACTTTGTTTTAGGGATGGGCCTTAAGGGGAAGGCTGAACCAGATCTAGGGCTATTGGAGATTTAAATCCACTAAAGAGACAGACCTGGGCTTCGTGACCCCAGGGGATGAACCTAGTTCTTATCTTGAAAGAAGCTAAATATCCAGCAGCCTGGCCCAGTGCTTTCTCAAGAGGAGGTTACCCTCCAGTCTCCAACACGCCCTCAGATACACCCAAGCCAATCAACTGAAACCAATGAAACATTTCTATCAGGGGCTTTCAAGGACTTAGGTTTCTTTCAGCTTTCTCCTCAAACTCCTCCAACCTTAAATATTTGCTTAAGCCAGTCCCATATCCCAGGGCCCTCACCTTCCATAAATCAAATCACTTTCATTCCACTTTATTGCTGAAGTGACACCTCTCACTCCAGCCTTTGCTTCTCCCTCAGCACCTGATTCCCAAAGCATTCCTGTGTTCTGCGAAAACTCACAGAACTTTCTTCATCACTAACCTGTTATCTGTGGCACTCACCTTCCCTCTGTCACATTCATTTTCTTGAACGTAACCATAATTGAGTTACTATATGCAAGTATATATGCATCACCAATAAATTTTCAAACTCTCATGAAAAGCGACCAAATCACATACCCCATCCAGACCCTCACAACCTGGCAGAGAACAACTTTCTTTTTTTTTTTTAAGACTGAGTTTCGCTCTTGTTGCCCAGCCTGGAGTAGCTGCAACCTCCGCCTCCCGAGTTCAAGCAATTCTCCTGCCTCAGTCTCCCGTGTAGCTGGGATTACAGGCATGCGCGACCACGCCCAGCTAATGTTGTATTTTTAATAGAGGTGGGGTTTCTCCATGTTGGTCAGGGCAGCCTCCCAAAGCACTGGGATTACAGGCGTGAGCCACCACAACTCAACTTGCGATGGAGCAGTAACTCAATCTGAGTTGCCGTCTAAGCCATATGTTTGTTACTGCCTTTGCATGTTCCACCCTTCTTTCAGGTGAGAGCTCATCAGAATATGAAACGGACTTGTTAGATTTCCATTGGTTTGGGTCCACTGGGGAACCAAAGAGGTTTACTCATAAGAATTAAAATGTAGAATGTATTAGAGATGACAATAGTATTAATTAAAGAAAGACAAACTATTTAGGCCGGGCGCGGTGGCTCAAGCCTGTAATCCCAGCACTTTGGGAGGCCGAGGTGGGCAGATCACCTGAGGTCAGGAGTTTGAGACCAGCCTGGCCAACATGGTGAAACCTCATCTCTACTGAAAATACAAAAATTAGCCGAGCCTGGTTGCGCATGTCTGTAATCCCAGTTACTTGGGAGGCTGAGTCATGAGAATCGTTTGAATCTGGGAGGCAGAGGTTTCAGTGAGCCGAGATCATGCCACTGCAATCCAGCCTGAGGGACAGAGCGAGACTCCATCTCAAAAAGAAAAGATATTTAAAGCCAGGTGTGGTGGCACATGCCTGTAACCCCAGCCACTTGGGAGGGTGAGGCAGGAAGATCTATTGAGCACAGGAGTTCAAGTCCAGCTTAGACAATGTAGTGAGATGCTGTCTCTAAAAAATAAAAGTTATTTAAAACTTTCATTTTATGATATATTTGCCCTCTATGATATTTATGAATGCAAGCACAAACACATACTATATTTTTAGTGTTAAACATATACTTATGCTGAAATAAAATTAATTGCTTTTGGACGGCGGACACTTTCCTGATGTAGCCTCTAGGCAAATTAGTTTGGGAACCACATTTATACTCAAGTCAATATAGAAAGTTTAATAGCTGTGCTCACAAATAAAGCAAGGGTTGAAGAATGGTCAAGCATCTCTTTCTGAATCTCTTTTAGTCTTCATGCCTTCAAAGTCTTATATTGTGGCTTTGATGGGAAGAATACTGTTTGTACCTTGTACTTACTTTTCAATTTATGAAGAGTAATAGTAAAGAGTATCAAAAAATTCAATGCCAATCTAGATTGATACACAATTAAAGATAATTAGTAGAGTTCTGAGCACACTAAAGGATTTCTTATAATTGAATTTAAACATTTGTTAAATCTTAGCTAAATAAATTGGGATACTATGCAAAGAAAAACAAAAACAAACACTGATACAAGACTTATTATGGGCTAATCTCTACAATAACTTACCAAAATTCCTAATCATAACACTATGAGAACCCTCATTTTCCAAAGAAAACAGGAAGAGGGTTGGGGGGTCATTGGCCAGAGATTAATTACCCAGTTAGGAAGTTACACAGGTGGGGCCAGTCACAGTGGTTCACACCTGTAATCCCAGCACTTTGGGAGGCTGAATCGAGTGGATCACCTGAGGTCGGGAGTTTGCTACCAGTCTGACCAACATGGAGAAACCCCATCTCTACTAAAAATTCAAAATTAGCTGGACGTGGTGGCGCATGCCTGTAATCCCAGCTACTCAGGAGGATGAGGCAGGAGAATCGCTTGAACCCAGGAGGCGGAGGCTGCAGTGAGCCGAGATGGCACCATTGCACTCCAGCCTGGGCAATAAGAACAAAACTCTGTCTCAAGCAAACAAAAAGAAAGTGACAAAGTGACAAAGGTGGGATGTCAGTCCACCTCAGTTCTCCACTCTTGTCTGCACTTAAGATTTTAACCATTCTGATAGGTGTGCACTGATATTCTATTTTAGTTTATTTAGCATTTTCCTAATGGCTAATGAAGTTGAACATCTCTTCAGGTGCTTGTTTGTCATCTGTATCTGCTCTTATGTCCTTTGCTGTTTTCTAATTGGATTTTTAAATTTACTATTGTTTTGAGAGTCCTTTATATATTCTAGATAGGAGTCCTTTGTTGCGTATGTGGTTCACAAATGCTTTCTAGGATTCTTTCTTGTCACAATATCTTGTCATTCCTGTTTCTAATCCACCAGCCTGGAGATAGATTAGGGGAAGCAAAAAGCCCAGATCACATCTCATTATTTGTGAGCAGGTTTGCAGTGCAGACTCCACTTCACAGTCATCACTTAACCATCTAACTGTAAACTTGATTTCATCTTTTGTGTACCCAATATTTAGTTAGCATTCTTGGTAATGGTTACAAGTTTGTTTTTAAGTTTTCCTACAATAAAACAACACCAGACATATTTAAGGAATCTGGTGTTTTAATGTATATAATAAATGCCAGGGAAGGTGTTGTATTCATTATTTCCTTTAACTCATCCAACCAATGGAAGGTATTACCATTATCTTTATTTCACAGATGAAGAAACCTAGGCCTGAAAATGTTAAGTAATTAGCCCAGGTTGCATGGCAACAAAAATAAGATTTATATCAGGTATCATTCGAGAGACGCTTAGCTGCTACTCAATATTGTCTCTTTTATATTTTTGATATTTTGATATTTTATATTTTTATATTGTTGCAAAATTATTTGGCTTTGTAAGAAATCATGAAGTTGCTATGTTTCATTTACCAGGAGAAGGCCTGAGAGAACTACTGTTAAAAACACTGTGGATGGGGCCAGGCACAGCAACTCACACCTGTCATCCCAACACTCTGGGAAGCCAAGACAGGATTGCTAGAGTCCAGGAGTTTGAGATCAACCAGCACAAAATAGACAGACTCCACTCTATAGAAAATTAAATTAGTCAGGCATGGTGGTGCACTCCCATAGTCCCAGCTACTTGAGAGGCTAAGATGGGAGGATCACTTTGAGCCCAGGAGGTCAGGGCTGCAGCAAGCTATGATCACGCCACTGCACTCCAGCCTGGGAAACAGAGCAAGACCCTGTCTCTAAAACAAATAAACAAACAGAAACCTCACTCTGGATGTACTTCCAATTCCAGCCATTGATGGAATAAGAGGGATTGAATTTGCCCTCAGGTCTGTTTTAACAAAGAAGCTCAAAAGTAAGCCTAAAAAGGATCAAACAGAATTCACGTAATTTAATGAAATGTTTATTAGAATACCGAAAAGTCCAACACCTAATTACTTAAAATTGACAACAGTGGCATCTATTCATAAGTTAACAGGCATAGAAAGCAATAAAACCTGTCCCAATGCCAAGCAGGAAAAAAAAAAAAAACAGACACAGACTTAGAAATGACACAGCTAATAGAATCAGCAAAGACAGTAAAGCAGTTATTAAAAATATACTTCCTATGCTCAAGAAGGTTAGAGAAAAGCATGAGTGTGATGAGAAAGGGGGAGTATGTAAAAAGATCCGAATTAAACTTCTGGAGATTAAAAATATAGAGACCGGGCACGGTGACTCAAGCTTGTAATACCAGTACTTTAGGAGACTGAAGCGGGCGGATCACGAGGTCAGGAGATCGAGACCATCCAGGCTAACACGGTGAAACCCCGTCTCTACTAAAAAAAATACAAAAACCTAGCCAGGCGTGGTGGAGGGCGCCTGTAGTCCCAGCTACCCGGAGGCTGAGGCAGGAGAATGGCGTAAACCCGGGAGGCAGAGCTTGCAGTGAGCTGAGATCCGGCCACTGCACTCCAGCCTGGGTGACAGAGAGAGACTCCGTCAAAAAGTGGAAAAAAAAAAAAAAAAAGATATTCATGATTATTAACCAACAGAGAAATGCAAATTAAAATCATAGAGAAACCACTCCCTACCTACTAAATGCTAAAATTAAAAAGACTTCCAACACCAAATGCTGGCAAAGATACAAAGCAACCGTAACTCTCATATTCCTGGTAGGAATGAAAAATGATACATCTACTTTGGAAAAACAGTCTGACAGTCTTATATAAAGTTAAATACTTACCATATGATTCAGCTGTCCCACTCCTGTATTTTGTCAAGAAAAATAAATTCCTATGTTCACACAAAGACTAGTATAGACAGATCTTCAAAGTAGCTTTGCTCACAATAACCAATAACTGGAAACAATCCAACGTCTATCAGTAGATGGGTGAATAAATACATAGCAGTGTAACCATTCAAAGGATTTGGTTTTATCAAAGACCAGACTACAGACTCCAGCAACAGGGCAGAAGAATCACAAAAGCATTATGCTAAGTGAAAGATAAAAGCACTTCCCTTACCCTACTCAAGGTTACATACTTACATGATTCCACTTATATGACATTTGAGGAAAGAGCCAGGAATGGTGGCTTTTAATCCCAGCTACTCAGGAGGCTGAGGCACAAGGATTACTTGAGCCCAGTTCAAGACCAAAATACAGAAAGCCAATGTAGGAAGCTGAGATCTATGATAAAGACTGCCAGTGGCAAGGGGCACTAGTGAGATGTTTAAGCCGAAACTGAAAACAATTGGAACGCTTGCAAGGGTGGAGCAGGGTTTGTTAACCTCCTCAGGTGATTCTGTAAGCTGTGGGACAAGAGTTGTTACGAGAACTGCAAGTAGATCTTGACAATTAAATGTTTAGAAAGAAGAAAATGCAAATACAGAAAGTTGAAGTGCCATGACAGCAGTAGATACTTGGACCGCTGGCTCATGGCACATTTCTTTCAAATGTGCTTTTCTAGAAGTATTCACAACCATTTGAACTAAAACATTTAGATTAACTTCAAAAATAATAGTGTTCAAGTAAATATATCGCGTCTCTTAAGACACTAGCGAATCAATTATACAAGGATTAATTTAGCATCTCATTTCTTAGATAAAACCAGACAGGATTTCTTTTGGGACCAGTAAATAATTGCTATCGCTTCTCGGCCTTTTGTCTAAGATCAAGTGTGTAAATAATTGCTAAGAGCAATTCTGGTGGGGCACGGTGGCTCACGCCTGTAATCCCAGCACTTTGGGAGGCCGAGGCGGGTGGATCATGAGATCAGGAGTTCGAGACCAGCCTGGCCAAGATGGTGAAACCCCGTCTCTACTAAAAAAAATACAAAAATTAGCCGGGCGTGGTGGCACACGCCTGTAATCCCAGCTACTGGGGAGGCTGAAGCAGGAGAATCGCTTGAACCCGGGAGGCAAAGGTTGTGGTGAGCCGAGATCGTGCCATTGCACTCCTGCCTAGATGACAAGAGTGAAACTCCATCTTTAAAAAAAAAAAAAAAGGATCGGCCGGGCACGG
>NW_012114777.1:4799957-4802113 GCF_000951035.1 Colobus angolensis palliatus | reverse complement strand
AAAAAAAAAGGAAAAAAAGAACAATTCTGTTTTTTCGTTGTTTTTTTTTTTTTCTGTCGCCCAGGGTGGAGTGCAATGGCGCGATCTCGGCTCACTGCAACATCCGGCTCCCGGATTCCAGCGATTCTCCTACCTCAGCCTCCCGAATAGCTGGGATTACAGACGCCCACCATCACGCCCGGCAAGTTTTTGCATTTTTAGTAGAGACGGGGTTTTGCCATGTTGGCCAGGGTGGTCAACTCCTGACCTCACGTGATCTGCGCTACTCAGCCTCCCAAAGTGCTGGGATTACAGGCGTGAGCACCGCGCCCGGCCCACTAAGAACAATTCTAAAGGTAACTGCTTTTGACAAATTGGAAATCTAACTCACAGCAGCTTGTTTTTCTGGAATAACTCCCTTCTATAGAACTCTTCTAAGTGTTGATTTTGCAAAGATGTTTCCAAATCAGATTTGCCTAATTATGTTTATGTCTACCCATGCAGACATACTGAAAGACTAAGAAATCACACAGCACTGGACAACCTAAGCAACTTGAAGAAATTTCAAATATTCTTAGAAGTATGAATTACAATCACAGAAAATGTATTTCATTTGTCAAAATTCTTAATTTCTCAAGTTCAAAAATGCCTTGGCACATTTCCATGGCTCCTCGCTAGAAGGAGAATTTAACTTGGCTCTACTCCCAGGTTTGTAAAAAGACCATTCACAGTTAATTCTATTTTGAAAACGTTTTTAGTTTGAGTATGCTTTAATCTAAGGCTTAGTCAATGAGCTTTCACTTTAAAGAATATTTTTATATGAAATCTTTTTGTGTGTGACTTTGCCTCTCTAGTATTGAGAATTATCGAATTCACAATTAAATAAAACAATCTACAAGAAAAAATGTTTCTCAAACATTTCTGTTTTAAAAATCATTGAATATCAAAGCAAACTAATGCTCAAAAAATGACCAAACAATTGCTTGATGATATTGTATCATACAAACAAAACAAAATAAAATGACCAAACCATTTTCACTTTTCTATGCTATCAAAAAATCAATTCAGTACTTTTTTTTAGTGTTTGAAATACACAATGACTGCTCAGAATATCACAATTACCTTGTAAAAGTCTAGTTCTTATCCTTTCTTGGTGGAGATTGAGGCAGAAGAAAGCAAATGCCGTAGAAACGTTAGTTCTAAATTCAGAATAAACACCTCAGAACTCTCTTCCTTAAATCCTTTTTAGGATATTTATGCATTTGCCCCACCTCTGGCCATCTAATTTAAATTTAAAAGAAGGTCGGGTGAGGTGGCTCAAGCCCCTAATCTCAGCACTTAGGAGGCGGAGGTGGGCGGACTACTTGAGGTCAGAAATTCCAGATGAGCCTGAGAAGCATAGTGAAGCTCTCTCTCCACCAAAAACAGAAAATAGCCAGGCGTGGTGAGGCGCGCCTGTGGTCCCAGCTACTCAGGAGGCGGAGATGGGATGATCGCTTATGCCCACGAGGTCGAGGCTGCTTTGAGCCAACCTGGACGACAGAGCAAGACCCAGTCGCAAAGAAAGAAAGAAAGAAATGTAAAAGAAGACAAAAGAGCTTTTTGGTCTTCAGGTAGGAGTTAATTCCGTTTCTCAGGAGATAGGATATAGATTTATTTTCGCAGGAGAAACCGAAAGAGTTTCATCAAGTTATAGATCAAAATTGATTCACTGACTCAGCAAATAGTTATTGGGGCCCTCCTGGGTTCCAGGCAGTACTGAACACTAGAAATATGAAAAATAAATCAATAAATTCGACCAAGTCTTATCCTCAAAAGAATTTACAGTTGTGCAGAGAGAAGTGACAGGAAACAGTACAATTCATTGTGAGTGCTGTGACGCTCAGCAGCATTGGGAACGGTACAGTCTCAGGAGAGACAGCCGTCTACTCTTTGAGGCAAAACAAAGGGTAAGGAGGTGGCGGGAGTGGGGGGGAGGGAAGGGGTTTGGAAAGGGAGGGGTTGGCCGGAGTCTTCCTCTAAGCAAACTGAAAAGCCAGAGAAACTGGCCTAGATAGAAGAAAAGCCTTTTTCAGGCCAGGCGAGGTGGCTCACACCTATAATCCCAGTACTTTAGGAGGCCGAGGCGGGTGGATCACCTGATATCAGGAGTTTGAGGCCAGCCTGGCCAACATGGT
>NW_012114777.1:4788169-4799065 GCF_000951035.1 Colobus angolensis palliatus | reverse complement strand
CTAACAATACAAAAAAGAAAAGAAAATCCAGGCGTGGTAGCAGCCACCTGTAATCCCAGCTACTTGGGAGGCTGAAGCAGGAGAATCACTTGAATGCGGGAGGCAGAGGTTGCAGTGGCTGAGGCAGGAGAATCTCTTGAACGCAGGAGGCAGAGGTTGCAGTGAGACGACTGGCGCCTGGGCGACAAGAGTGAAACTCCATCTCAAAAAAAAAAAATAATAAGAAAAGCCTTTTTCTCTCTGCCTTGCCCCCTCCCCCAAGTGCCAGTGTTTGTAAAAATTAAAAGCTGTAAAGGAAAAGAGAACTAGGCATCACTGAGAGTTAAGTTTTCACCCTAGAGGGTTGTAGGTATGACATAAAGGAGAAGAAATACATTGAGGCAAGATTGTGAAGTTACTTATGACAAGCCGAATGGCTGGGGAGCCATTGAAGGTTTTGTTTTGTTTTTTTAATCAGAGCCTCCCCGCCCATGTCCAAAGGTTTTTAAACTGACTGATATATAATCAGGTTAGCACTCTAGGAATTTTACACCCCACCCCACCCTGCTCATACTCAGAGTTTAGATTTGGGCAGATGTTAGGACACTGATTACTGTATAGATAATAATTACAATCATATGACCAGATGAAAAAAAAATAAGAGAAATTATAGATAGTGAAGAGAAGCAGTACAAGATCTGAACCCCTGAGTGACAGGAAAAAAAACACAATGCTTTTCCTGTTCTCAAATACTAGTCACTTGACACACTTAACTTCCTTTTTTTTTTTTTCCTTTTTTTTTTTTTTTTTGAGATGGAGTCTCACTCTGTCGCCCAGGCTGGAGTGCAGTGGTGTGATCTTCACTCCCTGCAACATCCACTCCCACAGGTTCAAGCTATTCTCCTGCCTCAGCCTCCCCAGTAGCTGGGATTACAGGTATGCACTACCACACCTGGCTAATGTTTGTATTTTTAGTAGAGACAGGGTTTTGCCATGTTGGCCAGTCTGGTCTTAAACTCCTGACCTCGAGTGATCCGCCCACCTCAGCCTCCCAAAGTGCTGAGATTACAGACATGAGCCACTGCAGCCAGCTGACCTTTCACTTCTGATACCAGGTATGTGGGGGATCCCCCCACACCAAACAGTCCTCAGCAGGCACCAATTAATTAACTGAATTTATCCAGTTCAATTCTGACATTATCTACCTAGAGATAGTGTCAGATCACACAAATTGAGAGCTCAGTTCCGTAATACTGACCCCTACTTTAGATGGCAATTCTAAGTTCCACATTGTAACCTGTACTTCTGACAGACCAGCTATAAATTGGAATTCCCATGACCCACTCTTCAGGTTTGATTAATTTGCTGCAGTGGCTAGAGTGGGAATATTTACCCATTTCTTATAAAGGATATTACAGAGAATATAGATGAATATAGCCTGATGGAAGTGATGCACAGGGCAAGGTATGGGAGAAGACGCGTGGAGCTTCCATGTCCTCTCCAGGTGTGCTGCCCTCCAGGAAACTCCACGTGTTTAGCTATCTGGAAGCTCATCCGATCCTGTCCTTTTGGGTTTTCATGGAGGCATGACTGACTGCATCACTGGCTCTGGTGATGAACTCAATCTTCAGCTCTCTCTCCTTGCTGGAGGTTGGAGGTGAGGTGAGGCTGAAGTTGCAATTCTCTAATCACATGGTTGGTTTCCCCTATCCTGAGGCCATTCAGGAGCCCACCAAAAATCACTTCATTAAAGCAATAGATGCTCCTGTCATCTAGGAAATACCAAAAGATTTAGGAGCTCTGTGTCAGATGCTCAGGAAATTACAAAGTCTTAGAAGTTCTGTGTAAGGAACTGGGGTCAAAGACCAAATATTAGAACAAAAGATTATCCTAGTGCCCCTAATTGCAAGAGTTTTAGCAGCTGTGTGCCAGGATGGGTCAGGTACAAGTGGTTCATGTAATCCCAGCACTTTGGGAAGCAGAGGCTGGAGGATCACTTTCAAGGCCAGCAGTTTGAGACCAGCCTGGGCAACATGCAAGACCCCATCTCTCCAAAAATAAAAATAAATAGAGGTTCTGTGCCAGGAATCAGAGGTCAGAGACCAATAATATATTTCATATTATATCACACTTTCACAACCCCAATCTCAGAGACTTAAAACAATAGAAACTGATTTCTCACTCATGCTGTACATGTATTGCCTATTTGGCAAGGACGTCAGGCTCTGTGCATTGTAGTTCATCAGGGATCTAACCTGACTGAACAGCTACCGTCTTCAACACTGCTGGTTATCATATCAGGGCAAAAGAAAGTTCTGGAGTGACACACATCATTTTGCTCTTAACTCATTGGCCAGAGCAAATTACTTGAAGAAGCCAGAAAGCACAGACCTCCATATACACAGAGGGTGGAAAGACCTGGAAATATCTGTCAAACATGTGTTTGATGACCATAAAGGGTTTTATAAATGACGCCCATTTATCATTTCCTTTCTTTCAATTGAAGACAGGCAAGGTCATTTGCTGAGAGTAATGGAGGAGGTAGAGGAGGCTGAAGAGGAAGATATTGTTCATTCTTTTTCTAAGTGTTTAAGTGAATATTACCAGAGAAAAGTAATTGTTGAATGCCCATTTATGATTTATAGTCATACATGTAGTATGACATCTATCAGTACAACTATGGGTTGATTGACATTGATCTTTAGCTGCTCAAGTAAAGATTCTGAGTAGGCAGATACGTGAAAGTTTTACTATGCAATTATGATGAAGGTTAGTGGACACGGATGTTAAAATTGCTTGCAAAGGTGAGATTATAAGTGATGATGGACCATGGTTGAAACAGGTCATTGAGTGACTCAGTTATTCTTAAGTAGTACATTTTTCCTCTGTAAAATAAAGGATGAATCTGTAAAGTTAATACCATCAATCAAATTTGTCAGTCATGAAGGACATTTATTTGGTTGTCTACCCAGAATGTCTCCTGTCTCTTAGAATAGTCAGCTTCTTCTTTGGATAAATTAAAATCCCACTCCAAACTTAAGCCATGTAGTCACAATGGGAGTGCCCTCTACTACACATTACCATTTATGATTGGGTAGACCTCTTACCTGAACCTGAGTCCTTTTCATTTCCTCACTTTCTGGCCACAAGGGCAAGATATCCTCAACCAGGCCTATCAGAGTCCTTCCCTGGGGTCTTTTTAACTGGATGTCAGATGATAGGGTCTTTTTCTTCACTGATACTGAGCCCATGAGGAGGTGAGGTCAGAGCTATGCACAGGGCAACTCACTGCTTTGAGGGAGAAGTTTGGAGAGAACTGATTTGGCAGCAGATGTGAGATGAGGGGCAAACAAATTCTCACCCCCACACGTCTCCACATCCTCCTCAGCCCCATGGCCACATCTCCTCTGCTCTTCTCAGATTCTGATTATGCAAACCTGTAAATTTCCTACTTTGTGTTGTATTTCTCTCACTTATAAGCAACAAATCTAACTAATATGATTGGGAAGTCAATTTGTATTTTTTTTTAAACTTCAGGTTTTATAAAATATAGTATATTGTAATTCTAAGTAGGTGAAAATCATCCGTCAGGAACCTCTGCTCTGTGTCAGCTCTGCTAGGAACAGGATAAAAAGGAAGCTTGGCAGAAGAAAATTTTTCATATTTTTTATTTCCTTATTGTCCTGCTGGAAATATAGATCCACAATCAAAACATAGAAATAGGAACATATTTATAACAATAGAAATGGCACAAAAAAGCAAATGATGAATTCCTTCCCAAAATTATCCCGTAAGAGTTAAGCTATAACATTCACATAATAGGAATCATAACAGAACCACTGAAAGTGTCAACTTAAACAACAGAGAGAGGCTCTCTAAAAGGAAATGATATTTATTCAGAAATAGAACATTGCAATATAAACTATGTACATATTCCAGGAGTAAAGAGAGATTTTAAGGGCAGAGCATGGTGGCTCATGTCTGTAATCCCAACACTTTGGGAGGCTGAGGCGGGTGGATTATTTAAGCTCAGGAGTTCGAGACCAGGCTGAGCAACATGGTGAAACCCTGTCTCTACCAAAAATACAAAAAACATTAGCTGGGCATGGTGGCATGTGCCTGTAGTCTCAGCTACTTGGGAGGCTGAGGTGGGAGGATCAGTTGAGCCTAGGAGGTAGAGGTTGCAGTGAGCCAAGATCGTGCCACTCCACTCCAATCTGGGTGACAGAGAGACCCCGTCTCAGAAAAAAAAAAAAGAAAGATTTTTAAAGGAAAAATGAGGAAGACTATATAATTGTTTTGAGATAATTATCCTTGGCTCCAAGGGTCAATAACGAACATGACACCAATCTACACACCTCATAGCAAGTGTTTCTTGTGTAAGGTTGTGATGGCCTTTGTGCAAGGTTGTGGCTTTGCAGAGTCCTTTGTGATAGTTTTTGTTAACAGTAATTTGTGCAGGAGAACCCTTTTTTAATGGCATTCCTGGATCAATTTGTTTATATATATATATATATATTTTTTTTTTTTTTAAACATAAGTGGCTTCATTTTGATACTGACAACTTTAATGTTTCCCCCTTTTGATTAAGAACTTTCTTTAAAAACATCACTTCAATCATCCTGTAATTAGGTTCTGATTGTCCCTTGATACCTGGGATTAATCTGTTCTGGGTTTCTGGTCTCATCCCACATGGGAGGAAATGATTGGTGGCCAGGAGTCAGCATCAAAATACTTCAGCCACATTTGAG
Organism: Colobus angolensis palliatus; assembly: GCF_000951035.1. Taxonomy (NCBI): domain Eukaryota; kingdom Metazoa; phylum Chordata; class Mammalia; order Primates; family Cercopithecidae; genus Colobus; species Colobus angolensis. The sequence goes on along the minus strand of NW_012114777.1, from coordinate 4,794,335 downwards.
CAACAAGGGAGGTTTGAAGGGAGTTGCTCTTGGACCAAGTCTACCTAGAGTCCATTATTAAGTTCAATTTTGTTTGTTCTATAGTCCTTAGCTATCACCTCAAAACCTATGGGCCAGCATTATTCTGATAGGAGTTGTATTGCTGTAAAAACTTAACAAGTTACAGATACAAAGCTTAAAAAGGGGAAAATAAAAAACAAAATTAATAGTAATATGACAATCCAAGTTTTCATAATGGTTTTAAGCCATGAACCTAGGCTTAAAAGCAATCAATTGAGTAAATCAAATGACCATTATCCTCTCAAGTGAAAAAGGTAGGCATTTGAGTCAAAAAGGAAGGAATACAAGTCTCATTATGATATAGAATGTTATTCCTATATCAGGAGAAGTTGTCTCCAGCGTGAAAACATCAACTTCTCCTCCTGGTTTGCAGTTTGAATGGCTCTGGTTATGGCATTGGGTAGCTGGTGAACTTTTTGTGTGATCCATACATCAGGTATGAGACTTGGTCCTTAAAATTAATCTAATATCAGCTTATAGGGCTTTAGGAACAGAGCAGTTCCCATTTTTAGTAATTCCAGAATATAATTTAGGCTGGATTTATAGTTTTATAACCTTTATGTCAAACTCTGACACCTTAAAACATCAGCAGAGAAAATATAAAACTCTCTGACCAAGAAACTAAGGCAAAAATTTATGCTGAGAATTTTAAGGACATTTCTATCTTTATTTTACTATTGTAAAACAGTTTTTTTTTTTTTTAAATCAAAGATGTACTTAAGTCACATGAACTAAAAGCCATTTGGATTAATCACTATATATTTTATATGGGCACTCACCTATCTGAGCCATTGGCCTAGATAAGTGTAATAAAATACATAGTAATTAATGAAATATAGTATTTAGTAATAAAATATATAGTATTTAACCGAAATTCTTAAGGGATTTCAGTCTGACTTTGCCAGATTTTACCATGTAGACACAACTTACAACATAAGACATGTACATATGCATAAATAAACCTAGACAGATACAACATACAAACAAAGATTTTTTAGGTTTCATTTTAGAATTTTGAGACAGTAAAACATATGAACTCACTGGTTTACAAAAGACTGTTGTATCCAAATTATATTTCTGACAAAATAGGACATGTTCACATAGCTAAAACTTTATTTGCCTCAATAGGTAATCTAATGAAGGCTGTGAACCAAAATTTCTGGTAAAGAAGTTTGGTTTTAAAAACATTTTGGTCAGGTGTGGTGGGATTATATTCCTATAATCCCAGCACTTTGGGAGGCCAAGACAGGAGGATTGCTTGAGGCCAGCAATTCAAGACGAGTCTAGGCAACATAGTGAGACTCCCATCTCTACAATTTTTTTTTTTAAATTAACTGGGCATGATGCAACATGCCTATAGTCCTAGCTGAGGCAGAAGGATCCCTTGAGCTCAAGAGTTCAACGGTGCAGTGAGCTAAGAAGGTGCCACTGCACTGTAGCCAGGGTGACAGAGTGGGACCTTGTCGCTAAAATATATAAAATAGCTGGGCACAGTGGCTTACATCTGTAATCCCAGCACTTTGGGGGGCCGAGGCAGGAGTTCGAGACCAGCCTTGCCAGCATGGCGAAACCCCATCTCTACTAAAAATACAACAATTACCCGGGCATGGTGGCAGGCGCCCGTAATCCCAGCTACTCAGGAAGCTGAGGCAGGAAAATCCCTTGAACTCGGGAGACGGAGGCTGCGGTGAGTGGAGATAGCGCCATTGCACTCCAGCCTGGGCAACAGAGGGAGACTTCATCTCAAAAAAATAAAAACAAAAATAAAATAAAATACATAAAATAAAGTAAAACAAACATTTCCTTCAGCACCACCCCCTTTTTAGTTTTTTAATTTCAAATAAGTTTTGCTAGGACTGGCTTAATTGTATAAGAAAAACAAAATCTCCAATAGCCTTGAACTTTTAGTAACAAATCTATCTTTTGTTTGCTGGTTTCATTGACTAGTCAATGCAGGCAGCGAAGCATTAACAATTTTTACAGCTTTTTTAGAAAAATTAAATCTTTGATGGAATGCCATAAATAATGAGTTTTATCTCAACATCAGCAGAAAAAATCAGCAGATTCAAAGTAGACAGAGAAAAAAAGAGTGATAGAGAATTTAGCGCTATATGGTAACTCTATCATCGCAGGTTTTTTAGAGTTCCAATCAGGACCATTGAATCTCTGAATTTTTCTTGATGTAATTTGCCCATTGATTTTAAAATGTGCACAAGAACACAAGAGTGGGCCATACAAGAGTGGGCCATAATATGTAACCAGCTGGAGTCCAGAAAATTTGGCATGCTTTAATGTTTGAGAATCCCATTCTATTTCTTATTAATCTCTCAAGAGCTAAGACAATCCTATAAATTCTGTCAGAGAATACAGGGAGCTTGATTCAGTGTTTTAGACAGTGGCAACCACCCTAGTGGTAGTTTAGCCACCCTGCTCACACTATTTACGTTTACTTTTCTCTTGGAAGATTTTCGGATACAAGCAAGGGAGAAGAGCCAGATTACTTACAGACACATACAACCAAACCAAAATCAAAGTGCTCACAAGAATTTTAACCCAGTTTGTGCAGATCAAATAAAATATTAAATGAGTCATGCAGAAACAATAAAAAGTAAAACAAACAAACAAATCACTCGAAAGCAAATTCACCAGAAAAGATATGCCTCAGTGACAGAACATAAATTTTGTAGAAACCAGAGTACTCAAACCCGGACACTTGTCTTCATACCAAAAAAGACTTGGCAGAATAGGCAAAAAGTATTTTATTATACCAGAAGGGATGTAAGGTCCTTTATTGAAGATGGCCGTATAACCAAAATAAATCCCAAATAAAGTAAAAAAAAAACTCACAAAGGGGGAAAGTTTGCCTGACAGAAGACTTGCCAGAGCAGAAAAAGTAAGCTGTGGAAGCAGAGAGCTCAAATGGCTCGAGTGAGTACTGCACACTGGTTCTAAGAGTTGTTGATTCCTTCCAAAAGTGATCTTGTCCCAGGTCTGCTTCTGGACACCATTTAGGACCACCTAAATAAGCAGAAAAGGATCCCTAAAAGAAATACTATTGGCTGGGCACAGTAGCTCATGCCTGTAATCCCAGCACTTTGGGAGGCCAAGGCGGGGCTGATCATCTGAGGTCAGGAGATTGGGACCAGCCTGACCAACATGAAGAAATCCTGTCTCTACTAAAAATACAAAATTAGCTGGGCATGGTGGTGCATGCCTGTAATCCCAGCTACTCAGGAGGTTGAGTCAGGAGAATCTCTTGAACCCAGGAGGCAGAGGTTGTGGTGAGCCGAAATCATACCATTGAACTCCAGCCTGGGCAACAAGAGCGAAACTCCATCTCAGAAAAAAAAAAAAAGTACTATTTATTCTTGAATAGGGCAATTGCAGTGGGAATACGCACATAGTTTATCATGGTTTACTGTGGCACATGCCTTATTCCTAAATAAATATCTTTTTTGGAAAAAGAGAGCTCTGTTTGACATGTAGGTTGACAAAAGCTATTGCAAAGAGACAGAATGACTGTGGCCTGAAAAACTTTTCTAATGCTGTTTAAAACTGTTTTAAAGGTACTTAAAAACATATACAGGCTGGGCGCAGTATCTCATGCCTGTAATCCCAGCACTTTGGGAGGCTGAGGCGGGCAGATCACTTGAGCCCAGGAGTTCAAGACCAGCCTGGCCAACATGATGAAACCCCATCTCTACTAAAAATATAAAAATTAGCCAGGCATGGTGGCACCCACCTGTAATCTTAGCTACTCAGGAGGGTGAGGCTGGAGATTTGCTTCACCCTGGGAGGTGGAGGTTGCAGTGAGCCAAGTTTGCTCCCCTGCACTCCAGCCTGGAGGATACAGTAAGACTCTGTCTCAAAAAACAAACAAACAAACACCAAAAAACACATACAAAAGTAAAGAGAAACCTACAGTGTATAGCCATGTATCCCTGACCCTGACCCTAGTTTCACAATTATCAAGATTTTGCACACATTTGCCTCTAGCCGCCTTCTTTTGTTTTGTTTTTCCTGAAGTATTTTAAAGTGTATTCTAGTGTTATAGCATGATACCCCTGCATACCTCAACATACATCACTACGATAATGGACATTTTCTTACTTATTTAGTGATTGATGTCAGCTCAAACTCTTACCAACCCTGAAATATAAGCATTATTCTTCCTATTTTTACAGATTGGAAAAGAGCCTGAGAGCGGGGTATCCCATGAGATGACCAACACATGGTCATCTTTCTCATGACCTTTTCTCATGGAGATTACTTTCTAGTCAGGTGATCTAAAACAGACAAATGAATACATAATTTAAAAGGTCATTGTGGTGCGTGAAAAATGGCTTTTCTTTTTACCTCATCCTACCACTCCGTTTAATTCATATGAAACAAGGAGAGGCTGCCTCACTTACTTCTCCTTCCTTGTTTAGGGGTTTTTCTATCACTTTCCTGTTGAATTTCAGTGTTCTCTCTTAGATGATATATTTGAGGTGTGATTATCTACTTGTTATTTTGGTTCTTCTTTGTGGAGGAGGGTGGTGTGAAGGACAGGGTGGGGGCCAGGGATAACTTTGCCCCTTGGGAATAACCTTGCCCCTTCCCCCCACCTTTACGCCCACATGCACCACCAAAGGGCCTGAGTACAGGCCCATGGGACCCAGCTCTACCTCTCCCAGTGTCCAAGCATGCCATCCAAGGGGTCTGGGGATCACTGTGTATAATCCATCACTGTTGACACTTAAGCACCTAAGCACCCCTCCCAGGGGCCTGAGGAGTGGTCCACCAACTTGCCACTGCCACTCTCAGCTGGCACTTACCCACATGTGCTACCTGTGGGTCTAGGAACTGGCCTGCCTAGCCTGTCACAGCCACTGCCAACACCAATACAAACCACTAGGAAGCCAGAGGGTTGTTCCACCACTGCTGCTGTCATCTCTCATGCTATGCCTGCTACCCAGGTCTGAGGACCCACCCACCCACATGGCCTGCCACTACTGTTACCAGCACTCAAACAAGCTTTCTGAAGCTCAAGAAATTGGCCTGCCTGGACCATGTAACACTGGTGCTAGCATATGCCACACTGGGGTCCAAAGATAGGTATGTTGTACCCACCACTGCCAACACTGGGACCAGATTATTGGCCCACCTGGTGTACCCATCCCCAGCAAAATGTCACCAGAACCACCACTAGCAACTGCACCCTACAGCACTGAGTTAACTATAGAAACTAAGCTGTTTGTAGCCAAAGAAACTATATGGAAACTATACTACTGCATGTGACCAGAATCAAAGTCAAAGTGTTCTACCCAACCAACATCTTCAGGAAAAACAGGAGGTGAAAGACCTCCAGAAAGGAAATTACAAACCACTGAAGAAAGAAATTGAAGAGGATACAAACAAAAGGAAAGCCATCCCATGCTCATGGACTGGAAGAATTTATATTGTTAAAATGATCGTATTATCCAAAGCAATCTACAAACTCAAGGCAATTCTTATCAAAATACTAATGTCATTTTTCAGAGAAATAGAAAAAATAATCCTAAAATTCATATGGTACTGAAAAAGAGCCTAAGTAGCCAAAGCAATTCTGAACAAAAATAATAAAACTGAAGGCATCACCCTATCTGACTTCAAAATGTATTACAAAGATGTGTTAATCGAAACAGCATGGTATTGATCTAAAAACAAATGTCTATGTCTTCACATAGACATATGGAACAAAATAGAGAACGCAGAAATAAATCTAAACAATAACAGTGAACTGATTTTTTACAAAGGTGTCAAGCATATCTATTGAGGAAAGGACACGCTTTTCAATAAATGGAACTGGGAAAACTGGGCATCCATAAGCAAAAGAATGTAACTGGACCCCTGTCTCTTGCCATATACAAAAATAAACTCAAGATGGATAAAATATTTACATAGAATACCCCAAACTATAAAGCTACTGGAAGAAGGCCAGGCGTGGTGGCTCACGCCTGTAATCACAGCCCTTTGGGAGGTTGAGGTGGACAGGAGTTCGAGATCAGCCTGGCCAACATGGTGAAACTCCGTCTCTACTAAAAAAAAATACAAAAAAATTATCCGGGTGTGGTGGCACATGCCT
>NW_012114777.1:4783093-4786954 GCF_000951035.1 Colobus angolensis palliatus | reverse complement strand
AAAAAAAAAATGAAATCTTGTCATTTGCAGAAACATGGATAGAACTAGAGGTCATTAAGTTAAGTGAAATAAGCCAGGCACAGAAAGACAAATGTGGCATGTTCTCACTCATAGCTGGGGCTAAAAAAAGTTGAACTCATGGAGGTAGAGAACAGAATGATAGTTACCATAGACTGGGATGAATGGATATGCACTGGCAGGTACAGGGGTATGAGGAGAGGTTGGTTAATGGGTGCAAAAAATACAGTTAGATAGAAGAAATAAATAAGTTACAGTGTTCAATAGAAGATTAGGGTTACTATAGTTAACAACAATGTGTTGTATATTTCACAATAGCTAGACGAGAGGTTTAAAATTCTCCCAGCACATAGAAATGGTAAATGGTCAAGGTGAAAGATATCCTAAACACTCTGACTTGATCATTATATATTCTATGCATATAACAAAATATCACATGGACCCTATAAATACGCATAAATATTATGTATCAATAAAAAATAATTTAAACATTTAAACAACAATACAAAAAATATCTTATTTTTATATTTGGAAATTTAAAACTATAAAGTATTTTCTTTCCATATTCCTAGAAGTAGTCCTAAACTCTTGGCAATTCGAACCAATCTCAAAAAAATCTATTGTGTGTTAAACATGACTGAATGTTAAGTGACAGTTGAAGAGACCAGATGTCAGATTTGTGTTTAGTATAAGCCTCAAAGGAGGTATTTAGCTCACTTTGTATCTTAATAGTACAGGGTGTTGGCTGTTTCCAAGCAGTGTATAGTTTTTAGATAAATGGTGTTAAATGTAGGCAGTTGTTTATAATGCTATGTCTACATCATGTCAAATCTCCAGATAGTTGTAAGCAAACAGCAATCTAAGGGAAATTTTCTGCATTTTCCTGGATATTTGACATCGTGTACTCTAAATCTGGCAGTCTCCTAAATACATGTCTTCTTTCAGAATTCTATATTCCATGTTTTTCTCATATTACAACAGCAGCTGATAAGATATGTCAGTCACTCTCCTTGTTCTTGGAGCTATAGTGGCTCCTGTAAGTGATGTTGATTTTGATGTATGGTAAGATTTCTAGACATTTCAAGGGGATAGTGTGATAGCTAACATGACTCAAATTATAGTTTCATCCTATCATGGGAACTATATATTTTTAAATAGAAAAAGTGTAAAAAATATTATTCATCATAGTTTGTATATAAAATCTATATAGATAGATGCATTGTTTCCCATAAGAGTTATGGTCATATTAGTAAGTGGAGTGATTCTAGTTCTATAAAGCTGTAGTGAATTATTGTAATTTTCTGCTGCCTTAGCATGCATTTTGAATATAAGTTGGACTTCCTCATACCAAAAGCAAGGCTTAGTTGCCCTTAACATAATAATAGTTTTTAGCTCTCCATGTCCTCCCATTTCCTCAAGGTTGTTGATGTAGATATCTGCCCTATACAACCACCTGTAATGTGACAGGTCCCCCACCTTGATTACTTAAGGGTGGATGTCCACTGCTTACTCGCTGAAGGCCCAGCAGTGAACCAAGGCCAGGGTGTCCAGTTGAGGGTCAGGTGTCCCTGAGAACCCAACATCCGCGGGCATAGGTAGGAACATTCCAAGAAAAACAGTCTCATCACACATAGGCAGTAGCCAAAGAGCCTGATCATTAGCTTGAAAGTAGCTTGGAGATGGGTGGTGATATGGATCTCTAGAGATGTCCTGCTGCCACTCAGGAGTGCACCCTGTGTAAGTCCTAATAAATTCATCTACTCGCCAAGCTGGACTTATTCAAATCATTCTTTAGTCTCTTGGCTCCTTCCCAGTTTGGGAGGGGACATTACAGTCTCAGGTTTTTCTCATAATAATTGGTGTCACTAACCTAGGATGTAAGAGACCAAATGTTGAGTCAGGAAGGAGCATCTGTTGGAGGAATCACAGGGTAGTCAGAGACATAAATGTGGAGTGGAGTTACCCCACTGCTCAACCTTTGTGGGCCACTGTGTGGGGACGGGGATGCTCAGAAAACCCCACTAGGGACTGAGTACCTATTACAAAAAACTAAGATGTTAAAGTATGATACGGATAGCAAATATGCCGTGTGGTAAGGCTGGCTGCTGAGAAATTGTTAGGGCAGGAAAGGAAAGAAGGGTAGAATTTCCTGTAGCTTACATATTTAAAAAGATGAAAAAGTTCAAAGGTACAACAGATTTTCTAGGACTCCAGCTGAATGAAGGCCCATCCTTGCGCACAGTTTTTTTTTTTGTTTTTTTTTTTTGAGACGGAGTCTCGTTCTGTCGCCCAGGCTGGAGTGCAGTGGCCGGATCTCGGTTCACTGCAAGCTCCGCCTCCTGGGTTTACGCCATTCTCCTGCCTCAGCCTCCCGAGTAGCTGGGACTACAGGCGCCCGCCACCTCGCCCGGCTAGCTTTTTGTATTTTTTTTAGTAGAGACGGGGTTTCACCGTGTTAGCCAGGATGGTCTCGATCTCATGACCTTGTGATCCTCCCGTCTCGGCCTCCCAAAGTGCTGGGATCACAGGCTTGAGCCACCGCGCCCGGCCACGCACAGTTTTTAACTGATGGGCAAATTACAGCAAGAAAGAAACTCAAAGCTCAAATGATTAACCTGCAACTATACAGTTAAGTAGAGTCTTCTAAATCTCTCTATTTTTCTCTTTTCTTTTTTGCCTGCTTTGAATCTACTGTTATTAAGCTATTGCTGTTGAGATAAAACTCATTGTTTATGGTTTTGCTGATTCAAGGCTACTTGGACATTTTATTTTTCTTATTAAATTCACCTAGTTCCAGCTAAAACGTAAACATTGGACACTCCTATGAAACTGAAGAAAAAAAGGTAAAAGAGCTTTTAAAAAATCAGACTGCTATGGAAACTGCTTTACTCCAAATTATTTTGTTTTCCTTGGATTATTTGCGGGGGGAAACAAAGTTTAGCCATGTGACAGGTTCTGATTTATTCAAAAATAGCTTGGATCCTGCTATCTTTTTTATTTTTTTTTCTTTTTATTTCTTTTTTTTTTTTTTGAGACGGAGTCTCGCTCTGTCGCCCAGGCTGGAGTGCAGTGGCCGGATCTCGGCTCACTATAAGCTCCTCCCCCCGGGTTCAAGCAATTCTCCTGTCTCAGCCTTCCGAGTAGCTGGGATTACAGGCGCCTGCCACTACACCGACTTAATTTTTTGTATTTTTAGTAGAGACGGGGTTTCACCGTCTTGGCCAGGCTGATCTTGAACTCCTGGCCTCAAGATCTACTCGCCTTGGCCTCCCAAAGTGCTGGGATTACAGATGTGAGCCACCGTTCCCGGTCGGATCCAGCTATCTTTTAAACTGATAAGTTTATGCTGCTGTATCATGACTAGAGTTTTGAAATTATTAGATCTTTTGTGTGTGTATACCTATTTAAATGTGTTTATGTGTATGTACCTGTATTATGTTATGCATTGTGTCTATCATGCTACTAAATTGTCTTATAAGTAAGTGATTAGTCATACATTAAGTTCAAATGCTTTTCAAGTTCACATGAATTTAGTAACCTTTAATAAAGAAGCTGGCTTTAAAATTACTGGTAATTTTAGTTTACTGGTAAACTAAAACTAAAAATTGTCTTCAGAATTGCCAGCATACATTTTTGTCTGAGCTTACTGATTAGATAACTCTTATATTTGCTCTGTTGGATTTTTTTTTTTTTTTTTTTTTTCTTGAGACAGGTTCTCACTCTGTCACCCAGCCTGCAGTGCAGTGGCACAATATAGCTCACCTCAGTCTTGACCTCCTGGGCTCAAGTAATCCTCCCACCTCCGCCTCCCAAGTATCTGGGACTACAGGTGCCTGTCACCAT
>NW_012114777.1:4762888-4782138 GCF_000951035.1 Colobus angolensis palliatus | reverse complement strand
GCATTGGTTACACTTCTGAGCTTGTTCATGAAATCTATCATGGGGAAAAGCATTAGAGGACCTCACCGGGCTGAATAAAAAGAAGAACTGAGTCTAGAAAATAATCAAAAAATAAAAACGGGATGAGCCAAGTGGATGCCTGTATACTTATCCTGGCCCAGGCGGGCAATGAACATGAAACAATACTGCCAGGGAAACACTGACATCAACCAAACAATCCAGAAATTACATAAGAGACAAGCAGTCAGGCTGGCCCAGAGCTCCTACAGCAGCCCCGTGTGGCCTGTGAAAAAGCCAGGTGGCACCTGGAGAATGACAGTAGACTACTATGAGCTAAAAAAGTGGTGCCCCCTATACATGCAAGTATGCCCAATGTTGCTCAGCTGCTAGAGCAGGTGGTCCTTAGGCTGGGAAGTGTCCGTGCTGTGGTTTAATTGCCTTTTTCAGCATTCCTTTAGCAAAAGATTCACAAGACCAGTCTGCCTTCACTTGGGGGGGCCAACGATGGGCTTTCCAGGTGTTACCATAAGGGTGCCTGCACAGGCCCACCATCTGTCATGGTATGATTGCATAGGACTTGTCTAGACTCTCTTTGCCTGCCTCGATCTCCCTTTTTACTATATCAATGTTATCATCCTAACCTCAGAATCTCTTGCCGATCTGGAGGCTGTCCTACAGACTGTCTTTGGCCAGCCTAGAAGATGGGGGATGGAAAGTCAACTCCAAAAAGTTTCAGGGATCTGGCAAAGCCATCAAAGTCCTGAGAGTTACTTGGTTGAGTAAGTTGTAAAACATACCCAGAGCTATCATTGATAAGGTAGCACAGCAGCCTATTTCCCAGATGATAAAATAACTTCAGGTTTTTCTAGGCTTGCTGGGACACTGAACAATATTCATTTCTCATTTGGCACAAACCCTCCACCCATTATACACCCTATTATAAAAAGCTGAAAAGTGGGACTGGACACACATAAAGCAAGAGGCTTTTGACAAAGTAAAACTATTGGGAAAGCAAATACAAGCACTAGGTGCCCCACTGCCACAGCACCCTCTTGTATTAGAAGTCACTGGGGATGCCACGGGGATGAATTGGGGTTTGTGGCAAAAGCAACCAATGGAAGTGGTAGGTGTGGGGCTTGGAGCTCAATTATGGGAAGAAGCAGAATCTTGCTATACAGTTTTAGAGCAACGGCTATTAGCCATACATAGACCATTGCAGCAAGTGGAGACCATCACCAGAAAGCAGATTGTTACAGTAAAAACTGCCTACCTCATTCAAGAGTGAGTGAAAGGCCTTCTAGCTAAGCCTACCTCCAGGGTAACACAGTCACACCTATCTATAATAAAGGGGTGCCCTGTCAGGCCTTTAAGTCGTTTAAGTCAGGCACTGCAGGAGGTGCTTGGACTCATCCACTTTAAAAAAGTAGAGGGGACTGGCATAGCAATGGAACCACCTACCAGGCCAACCACTATGTATGAAGGGACCTGCTGAAACCCTCTAGGGCCCAGTACACTGATGGGTCTAACAAAGGCACCAACACCAGTAGTCTACAGTTGTGATGCAAATGGAGACTGACACCATATGGATAAAATGGGCATCAAAACAAAACATAGACCAGAGGTCCACTTACCATATAATTCAACAGGTGCAGCCCTCACTACAAAAAAGAATGGCTTGTTAAAAACCCAATTACATGCACTGTCCCAATTCCATGCATTGTTTGTAACCCAATTACATACTTAAATCCCTGGACTAAGAATCTCCCTGAAGTCACACGAAGGTTAAATGAATCACCCACTACCATACATGGCATCTTTTCCTGTGACTGGTTGGCATGAACTGTGAAACAGACCCTATAAACTCTCAGGGTTAGCTCTGAGTCAGTGAGTCATGCTCCTGAAGCAGGTGGTCAGACCATGCTCCTGAGAGCACCAATGGATCTGCTAAGCGTAGATGGCTATGTAGACCTGAAGTTGAGCTAAGCATAGATGGCTATGTAGACCTGAAGTTGAGACCTGAAGAAAACTGGATCAGCTTTATGGCATTGGAGGGTGCCATGAAGACTGCTGGAGGGGAGGTGGTCACAGCTGTGCTCTTTGATGGGTGTCTGAGAGCCTTATGATACCAACACGCAGCAGCACCAATACCTGCTGGAGCAACCACAGGGCAGGCAGTATGGGCAAGGCTGGAAACTTACCAATTGGCTAGTATGCCTCCTCCTAAAAGGGAAGTCATGTGTGGTACTGTAAGCCAGGCCTGAAGCCCATGGTGGCCCCTCTAATAAGGCCCATGAAAAAAATGTAGTGGTAATAATGTTACAAGAAATGGATACAACCATAAGGGTTCTTATCAAACACCTGTGTTCACATCCATAGGCTGTTCCTACTAACCGTGACAGCTGGTAATGCCTTCCTGGACTGGGCTGACCGTAGCAGCAACCAGCAACCACTCTGATTGTTGCATATATGGATACCTCCCTGCTGTAAATAATAATAATACACCTTGAAATACTCTGCCTTTCTCCCAGTGGAACTAGAGTGACTGATTCAATAGAACCAGTAATGCACCTTAGGCTCACTAGGGATTGCGTCCATCTGGAGGCCCAATTGCCAAAGTGATGGAGACCCAGCAACATATGCGTTTATGAGCACTACCTGTTGAGCCTATATCCTTGATAAAGAGAATAATGTCACAAATGCTTTTTTTTTTTTTTTTTGACTGTCACCCAGGCTAGAGTGCAATGGCAGGATCTTGGCTCACTGCAACTTCTGCCTCCTGGGTTCAAGCAAGTGTCCTGCCTCAGCCTCTCGAGTAGCTGAGATTACAGGCCTGTGCCACTGTGCCCAGCTAATTTTTTGTGTTTTTAGTGGAGACAGGGTTTCACCATGTCACCCAGGCTGGTCTCAAACTCCTGAGCTCTAGCAGTCCACCTGCCTCAGCTTCCCAAAGTGCTGGGATTACAGGCATGAGCCACCGTGCCCGGCCCACAAATGATTTTAAATAATTTGTCAACTGAGATCCATGATAAAACCCAATTCAATTTATTTACCTCATTCTCAAATTGGTTATACACCTTACCTACTCATTGGAGTTATGTTTTGCTGATAGGCATGATAACTGTAGTTAGCTTCTGCTTTTGATGCTGTTGTGCGTACTGTGGATGTGACTTGTACACACAAGCCAATGCTATACAGTATAGGCCCATACAATTCTTTCCCTCATACCCTACTCAGAGACTCTGGTTCAAGATTGGCAGAAAAAAATGTAAGAGTTGAGGGACAGGGTGGATTGTAGTGTGATGTGTCCCCCATCGGGTTACTTAAGGGTGTATGTCTGCTGCCTGAACCTGAAGGCCAGGCAATGAGTCAAGATCATGGTGTGCAGCTGAGGAGCAGGTGTCTCTGAGAACCCAAACATCCCAGGGCACAGCTGGGAACATACCAAGGAAAACAGTCTCATCACACACATGGAAGACAAAGAGCCAGAAAATTAGCTGAGAAGCAGCTTAGAACTGGGTGGTGGTGCAGATCTCTAGAGCTGTCCTGTCACTGCCCAGGAGCGTCCTGTGTATCGGTCCTAATAAACTCATCTACTTATCAAGCTGGACTTGTGGGAGTCATTCTCTGGCATCTTGACTCCTTCCCAGTTTAGGGAAGGGACATTACAATCCCAGGTTTTTCTTATAACATTGCTCCTGGTGACCACCTCACTATGAGACAGCTGGATTTAGCCTACTTGACTAGCCCCACTGACCCCCTGGACTATGCAGTTATGCCATAGTGACCACATTACAGCCACAGCATGACTCCCTGGAACTGCGTCTGCTTACTTTAAACTCACCAAGTAGAACTCCCTGTGGGAAATGTGCCTGGGTAACGCCCTGGACCCCAGCAAAGGCTTCAGCCCACAGGACCCTCACACGCACTCTCTCTGTCTCTCTTGCTCTTGTTCTCCACCTGCAGTCTAAGTGTGCAAGTCCCAGACAGCTTTCCTCTTCTTGTTGGCCCTGTGAGGCATGCTGCCTTCTTCTCTGACAGAAGTAATAAAAACTACTTCTGTTACCTGTGTGTTCTTGCAAAAGATAATAAAATAATAAGAGTGGGAAAAACCCTACCTCTGTTATTTCAAGTGTTTTCTTGCGCTGTCTCCTCTGTCTCCCCTGACCGGCACACTTGACCCAACTCTCCTGCCGGTCAGGGCTCTCCTAGAAGGAGTAACTGGACACAGGTCACCTAAGAGCCAACAGGGCGTCTACTGGAATAAACATGTTTCCTGTGAGGGGGACCCTGGTCACAAGTCAGACACATAGGCAGGAGGCATCCTTCGGGATGAGGCAGCATCCTCAGAAAGGCACATTGTCCACAACCAGGCCCGCTTACCCTGGTCCCGCTGGGACAGGGCTAGGGTTGCCACTCTCTTAGGAGAAATCTCAAGATGAAACTGGAGGAAAATACAAGGGCCTCAGATAAAATTAGTTTAGCCAGTTTTAAAGATATTGACATTTTCTTTTTCTTTTTTCTTTTTTTTAAAGATGGGGTCGCAGCCGGGCATGGTGGCTCATGCCTGTAATCCCAGCACTTTGGGAGGTCGAGGCAGGTAGATCACCTGAGATCAGGAGTTCAAGACCAGCCTGGCCAACATGGTGAAACCCCGTCTCTACTAAAAATACAAAAATTAGCCAGGCATTGTGGCACATGCCTGTAATCCCAGCTGCTCAGGAGGCTGAGGCAGGAGAATTGTGTGAACTCAGAGGTGGAGGTTGCAGTGAGCCAAGATCACATTGAACTCCAGCCTGGGTGACAAGAGTGAAACTCTATCTCAAAAAAAAAAAAAAAAGACGGAGGTTTTGCTGTGTTGCCCAGGCTGATCTAGAACTTCTCAGCTCAAATGATCCACCCACCTTGGCTTCCCAAAGTGCTAGGATTAGAAACTCGAACGCCCCTGCCTGGCTGATATTGGCATTTTCCTATTGTGATGTGAGAAGAGAAAAATCTGTGTTGCCACCATTTATTATTACTTTTTTTTTTTTGCAAAAAAGTATTTAAAGTTGCTAGAAAGGTAATAAAAAATAATACAAATTGTCTACATGGTATAAATCCCCTTGGGCATTAAATTCTTGTTGATATTACTTGCATGCTGAGTACCCTAAACGTGTGAAGTACAAACATAAAAAAGTGTTTTCTCCAATACCTATCTCTCAAATAAGAGATATTAAATCACATTTCCCACTGGGGAGTGGCATCCTGAATGCCACTCTGGCCGTACTCCATACCTTAGCCTCCAGGGTCAGATATCAGAACACTCATTCTAGTACGTAAAGTTCACACCCTGGTTTTTGGTTTTCATTTTTTATTTTTAAACTTCAAAGCAATTTTTCTTTCCTCCTCCAGGGCAGACCAGAACAGTGGGTGATTTGCCTCCTTCCATTCTCTTGGGAAAGTGAAAAGTGGAGAAGAGAATGTTTAAATTGTTGCCTGCTGGGGACACATTGCACTCCTCAATTTGAGTGGTAGCAACCGCTGTTGGAATTTGTTATCTGTGGGTCCAGTAAGGTTGTATGATGTTCTGATGTCCCACGGTGAGGAATTATTCTCTGTAATTCTCTTGGGCTTTGCAGTCCTTGAACAGCTTTGTTCTTCTCTTCTGAGGTCATCATGCCGAGTTCTCTGATGTATAAGGTGGTCCAGGCAAGTCTGTAGCTGCAGTGTCTACTTTTTGAGGCCAAAACCTTAAGCCATCAGACACTGGGGTATCTATTCCATATCTCCTAGGAGGCTGACTGGCATTTCTTCACCATATTGTCTCTCTTTACTATTCTTTTCCACTGCTACAGTACCCAGGAAAACTTTTCCAAGTCCGTGGTAAGCAGACATCCACCCAGAGTCAAAATGCTGGTCTCCTCTTCTAGCGTAGGTCTCCAGTCTTCACAAAGGACTCCCTGAGGTCCTCCTCCCTGGCCAAAGGGAGGGAAGCTCCCTTTGAGGGAAGAGTAAGAACAGTTTCTACAGCCACCTCTGGTCCCTGGGTCTGGTCTCTCTTTCTGTGGATGAGGGTAGCAGGAGGGGATTCTGGGAGGGGGTGCTTGGTGGTGGGAACCATTCTCTTATCATCTCCGTGAGAAAAGTGAGACAGGGCTGGCCTAGGCAGGGATCTGAACTTAGAATGTGAGACCTTAGCAGCAATTCCAGAGCAATGGCAACATGCATTCTTATTAAACGAGTTAGCTTTATAGAGATGGCTTATTTCATATCTGGGTTGCTAGAGCCTCCAGGTAACACAATAGAAGGAATGTGCTTAGACAGCCCGGAGCATCAGTCCACAATTTCAGTTAGAAAGCAATGAATGTATATGAACCAGGTTGCTACATCAACTACTGTCTAGGACAAGGTGGTACATAAATGAGTCCTTGTGTATCAATATTTTCTTTTCATTCTGTACTCTTACATTGATGAAAAAGTGAAAAGTTATTATGATGAATAGTAGCTGGATTCTTCCCTGTCAGTGCTAAGTGATCACATAGAAACCAAGGTTCAAATAAACACAAATATTCCTACAGATTAGTATGATCATTTTCCTGACCTTTTAACATTGTTTATGCCATATGCACATTCAAAAATTATCATTTCCTCTTTTATTTGCAGAACTGAAATTTTGTTTTTCAAAGGACTGGTGCATCATTTTGCTGCTGGAAGCTTGGAAAACCTCTGACAGACTCAAGTCTCTGCTGTGCTTCTGTGGTGGAGCCTTGGACAGACGTGGGGTTAAGGTTGTTGGATTCAGAGTTGCTATTCCTCCACTGCATCGGGACGGCTGACAAAGTTTTAGTTGTCAAAAATAATTTGTCCAATAAGAAAGTGCTTTCCTCTATCTTAACCTCTTAATTCATTGTCTATCTCTGCCAGATATGTGTGTGAGTTAACCCAGACAGAAAATAAAACTTTGTGTATGTGATTCATTTTTAAAAATCACTTTTCTTAACATATGTAAAACCAAATTGTTTGAAAGTAACTTTTGCTTATTGGAAAGCCTAGTATCTTAAAATCTCAGGCTTCTTAAAAAAAAAATGAACCTTTCATTTTAAAGTAGATTTACAGAAAATCTCCAGAAAAGTGAAGACAGAACAGAAAGCCCTCATGTACTGCACATCCTGTTTCCCTGTTATTAACATCTTACACGAGTGTGGTACATTTGTTACAGTTAATTAACCAATATTGAGACATTCCTCCTAGCTGAAGTGCATGTGTTCGTCATTCAGATTTCTGTAGTTTTTGGCTAAGGATGCTTTTCTCTTCCAGGATCCCATCCAGGATTCCACATTCCATGTAGTCACTGCCTCCTTAGGCTCCTTCTGGCTGTGACAGTTTTTCAGATTTCCCTTGTTTCTGATGATCTTGGCAGTTTTGAGGAACACTGGCCAGGTATTTTGTAGAATGTCCCTTGTTTGGGATTTGGCAAATGTTTTCTTTTGGTTAGACTGGGGTTGCGTGTTTTCCGGAGGAAGATCACAGAGGGGAAGTGCCACTTTTATCAAATCATATCAAGGGTGCGTATCAGCATGACTTGTTAGTGTCAATGCTGACCTTGATCCACTGGCTGATGTAGTATGGGTCAGGCTTTTCCACAGTAAAGTTGCTGTCTTTATTCCCCTTTTCATTGTTGTATTCTTTGGAAGTAACGACGTACAGTCAACACTTAAAGGGTGGGGAGTCAGCTGGGCAAGGTAGCTCATGCCTGTAATCTTAGCATTTTGAGAGGTCAAAGCAGATGGATCGCTTCAGCCCACGGAGGTTGAGGTTGCAGTGAGCCAAGATTGCGCCATTGTACTCCAGCCTGGGTAACAGAGTGAGACCCTGTCTCAACAAAAATTAAAAAATAAAAATAAAGAGTGGAAAGTTCTAGTTCACCTTACTGAGGGGAGAGTAGCTACATAAGTTGTACAGACTTCTGCACAGGAGGTTTTCTATTCTCCTCCACTTTTAATTCATTCAATATTTATTTATATGATTCATGCATATTTATTTTTTATTTTGGGTTACCATCCAATACCACCTTGTTTGGGTTTTTTAAATTGTTCCAGCTTTGGTCATTGAGGAGCACAATTGGCTCTTGTGTCATTTTGACAAACTCCCACTGTGTGTGTGTGTGTGTGTGTGTGTGTGTGTGTGTGTTTGAAGCACTTTCTGGCATTACAAGATAATCCTGCCCTTTTTTTCTTTTGGATAATCCTGTTTTATCTTTTTTAAAAAAGTTCTGTCCTATGGATATAATTTGGATGTTTGTCCCTTCCAAATCTCATGTTGAAATTGTGATTGCCAATGTTGAAGATGGGGCATGGTGGGAGGTGATTGGATCATGGGGGTGGATCCCTCTTGAGTGGCTTAGTGCCACCCTCTTGGTGATGAGTGAGATCACATTAGATCTGGTTGTTTAAAAGAGCTTGGCACCTCCCTGCATCACTCTTACCATGTGACACTCTGGCTCCCCGTCAACTTCTGCCATGACTGTAAGCTTCTGGGGACTCACTGGAAGCAACTGTCAGCACCATGCTTCCTATAAAGCCTGAAGAACAGTGAGCCAATTCAACCTCTTTTCTTTGTATACTATGAAGCCTCAGGTATGTCTTTATAGCAATGCAAGAACGACCTAATACACCTATCTTGAGTATTTCCTGCCTCAGCCCTAGAATCAACCGTTTCTTCAAGAAGCTCTGGTTCCTTCTATTGGTAAACAGTGTGAGTCCAAAAGTATCTGAGACACGTCTCAATCAATTTAGAAAGTTTATTTTGCCAGACTTAAGGATGCACCAGTGAAACAGCCTCAGGAGGTCCTGATGACATATGCCCCAAGTGGTCAGGGTACAGCTTGCTTTTGTACATGTTAGGGAGACACGAATTTGAAGAAGTCAAAGAGGGGTCTTGCTATGTTTCCCAGGCTGGTCCGGAACTCCTGGTCTCAACCCATTGTCCCACCTCAGCTCCTGAGTAGCTGGGATCACAGGAGGAACTGCCTGTCAAGCCCTGCTGAATACTGAATCTTTCCATCCCTTTCTCTCTGTGTTCCGTACAAATGTTCTACTTAACTCTTCAGCAGACCTGATGGGTGCTAACTTGTTACCTCTCTAGGCTTAACTCATCTCATGAGTCTCACCCATTTCAGCGTTTGTCTTTTCCATAGTAGAACTGAATATTTTCCAAAATACAGCATTATGTAGGTTCATTAAACATCACACACACAGTACATATGCAAAGAAACTGTAGTTAGAAGTCACAGGTGCAACAAAGTTTCCCGTTTTAGGGAATGAGAGCTCAAGTGATATTAAATAGATTGATTGGGAACTGGAAAATATTGAAAATGTCAGATGTACTTCCAAATGAGGGTATGGTATTTGATCCAAAGGCTATATATTGGTTAATTTACTCTGAATAACTGAAAGTTTATTCCGAATACTCTATTATTTTTTCAAAAAAAGGTGCAAAAGACTTCACAAGGCTGGAAGAGGAGCTGAAACATGGCCTATTGCTAAAGGGTCTGCAATATTTTACCCCCCCTTTTTTTTTTTAAGAGAAACAATCTCACAAGGGTGCAACTATCTTCGTTATCCTAAAGATATTCCTATCAAGTGTTACAACCCTGTTTAGCATCTTTTTGACACTTGTGAGGTAAAAGATTCCAAATCTCTGTATGGTCAAAGTTATATGGAGCCTTGTGAAGCCTGGTGAGTTCTGCCCCTGCTTGGTAGAAGTGGGGCAGTCAGAGCTGCTTTTTGGGAGGACATCATCGTAGCACCAGGCCCTGAAAGAGTCAGTAGAATTTCGACAAACTGAGAAGACAGAGAATGGTGTGCTAAAACAGCCAGCAGCCCAAGCATAGCAAGGAAAGCGCACAGTGTGTTTGGAGAAAATGATTCGTCTGTTGCATGAAACGGAATGGAAGCAATGAAGTTCAGTGCTCCGTGCAGTTAGAAGCCCAGCCTGCAAGATGGGCTCAGACAGAAGCAGAGGGTCATAGGTAGCTTTCCAGGAGTTACCATCAGATTTTATAACAGCACTAAGCGGGTGCTGTTATACAGCTGTGTGGAGCACATGAATATTATCCTCTAAAGTGTGTTGCTAGCACCTTTGGGGAAGAAAAACTCTATAGCTCGATATGGGTAGTGAAAGTTATAAACCCAGAACAAAAGGTGTTCAGATTTGCTGATTGGCAGGGAAGTTCTGGGAGCTTCACATATTCTACAGTCTTGTATTTCTTCACAACAATCCCATATGGTTTTTTTGTTGCTGTTGCTGTTGTCTTTTTTATTTTTTTTTTGAGACAGACTCTCATTCTGTCTCCCAGGCTGGAGTGCGGTGGCAAGATCTTGGCTCACTGCAAACTCCGCCTCCTGGGTTCAAGCAGTTCTCTATCTCAGCCTCCCTAGTAGCTGGGATTACAGGCAGCCACCATCATGCCCAGATAATTTTTGTACTTTTAGTAGAGATGGGATTTCACCATCTTAGCCAGGCTGGTCTTGAACTCCTGACCTCGTGATCCACCCACCTCAGCCTCCCAAAGTGTTGGGATTACAGGCATGAGCCACCCAGCCTCCCATATCTTATATCACATTTTTCTTTCCATTTTACAGGTGATGAAACTGAGACTCAGAGAGGAAAGCTCATTGGCCCAAGGTAACATAGCAAATAGGTGGTGGAGGCTGGATTCTATGTGCACACCCTTAACTGAATGCTTTCAACCTCATTTTTTTTTCTGTTTTCAAAGTGAGCTACAAACATTCACATTTTGAAAACTGATGGTGCCACATAAATGAATGTTGAATAAGTCAATGACTGAATACATAGATGGCTGAATGCAAGAGGCTCCCACTGAAAAGGAACATCCTTTTGGCTCTGAAAGTCTAGAAACACACAGAAGAAAAAAAGGAGAGAGAGGCTCTGTATTTTCACATTTCTGGAAGGCTGCAGAAAAAGGAGTGAATACAAATTTGTAAAAATCTGTATCAAATCTAGCCAAGTGCTGTAATGTCAGCTACTTGAAGGTTGAGGTGAGAGGATCGTTTGATCCCAGGAGTTTGAGGCTGCAATGAGCTATTGCACTCCAGCCTGGGTGATAAAATGAGACCTCATCTCTTTAAAAAAAAAAAAAAGTATAAAATCCAATGAAAGATTACCATGGCCAGGTGTGGTGGCTCACACCTGTAATCCCAGCACTTTGGGAGGTGGATCACCTGAGGTCAGGAGTTCGAGACCATCCTGACCAACATAAAGAAATCCCATTTCTACTAAAAATACAAAATTAGCTGGGCATGGTAGCACATGCCTGTAATCCCAGCTACTTGGGAGGCTGAGGCAGGAGAATTGCTTGAACCCAGGAGGTGGAGGTTGTGGTAAGCCGAGATGGCATTATTGCACTCTAACCTGGGCAACAAGAGTGAAATTCTGTCTCAAAAAAAAAGAAAAAAAAAGAAACAAAGAAAAGAAAGAAAAAGAAAGATTATCAATATGAACTTGCCAATGTTAATTTTAATTTTAATTTTTTTTTAGACAGAGTCTCACTCTGTTGCCCAGGCTGGAGTGCAGTGGTATGATCAAAGCTCACAGCTGCCTCAAAGTCCTGGGCTCAAGCAATCCTCCCACCTCGTCCTTTCAGGTACCTGAAACTATAGGCACGAGCCACCAGGCCTGGCTAATTTTTAATTTTTTGTAGAGACAGGGGCTCACTATGTTGCGCAGGCTTCTCTAGAACTCCTGGACTTAAGGGACCCTCCCACCTTCGGCCTTCCCAAACACTAAATTATAGGTGTGAGCCATTGTGACTGGCCATTTTCTTTTTCTTTTTCTTTTTTTTTTGTTTTAGTTACAAAAGGGATGTAAATGTGTGTGATCAGAGCCCAGAGCAACTTTCAAAGGCCTTTCACCATTACTTTTGATTTTTGTTATCCAGTGCGGGACTTTCTCTAGAAATCTGTTTCTGGTGACCTACACAGTTTAAAGTTGTGAATTTCTTTTTCCGTCCTGCAGAGTCTTGTGCCTTTGGGTACGTGATGATGAGGAAGAGCTAGCTGCAAGCCCCATTCCTCAGCAGTACTATTCAGTTCCTATTCATGACAAAATGACACTGAAAGTACAGTGGCTGCATTTGTTTGCTTTTTAAAAATTCCCAGCTCCTAGAACTGACAGTTGCTATATTAATTGCACAAAAGTTTGCACAAAGACTAAGAAGATGACTGAATGGAAATTAATCCCACACTGTCAATTCAGTAGTCATGTGAACTCACATCTCAGAAACAGTGGGAAGATAATAGAAAGAATGTCTTTATAGTCATTGCCTTTCTTAGAGCCCTTTTCAATATTTGGTGAATTCTTTTCATATTAATTACTATTTTTTTTCTTGTTTCAGTAAACCTACACACATATTAAATTTAACACGAAATTGCATTAATCATGTGTTCTAAAATTTTCTGCATCTTAGGATGGTTGGCTATCTTAAACATCTTGCTGGCCTCCGGAGAGACTGCCCCTCCCAGGGCTGGCCAATTCTGGAGATAACAAATAACTCAGCCGGGAGCATGTGTTTTACGTGCAAACTACCCAATCCCAAGTCTACTCCCAGCCTCTCTCCTTTATCTAACTCTTACACACCACGCCAATATCCCCACTGCCCTAAATCCTCCCAGGGCTACCTACCAGGCAACTAGAGATGACCCCTGTAAACCAGAGCTATTGGGAGAGGGAAAGAGACAGAGAGAGAGAGAGAGAGAGAGAGTGAGAGTAGTACTCTGAAGCTGAACTTACCCATATTTTAAAATTTGTGAGAATTTAGCTATATTTTCAAAGAAAGGAAATGTGCAAAACAATGTAAATAAATATAACCTGTAAAATGAGTGTTTTTGAATAACCCAGTAAAGAAAAGGAAAGATTATTAAAACATATTTGCACAGACCTTTAATGCTTTCCCAAGCCACTGTTGAAAAGTGAAAAGAGGCTGGGCGTGGTGGCTCACGCATGTAATCCCAGGTGGGTGGATCACTTGAGGTCAGGAGTTTGAGACCAGCAGGGCCAACATGGTGAAACCCCATTTCTACTAAAAATACAAAAATTAGCTGGGCATGGTGGTGCACACTTGTAATCCTAGCTACGCTGGAGGCTGAGGCAGGAGAATTGCTTGAACTCAGGAGGCAGAGGTTGCAGTGAGCCAAGATTACGCCATTGCACTCCAGCCTGGGTGACACAGCGAGACTCCATTTCAAAAAAATAGTCAAAAGAAACTAAATGTTATTAGTAAAGGTCAAACCTGGAATAGAAAGTACAGATAAAGAAAAGTTGGTGTGTGTGTGTGTGTGTTATTTTATAAAGGCTTACCTTCAAAGAACCTCAGTTGAATATGTAACTCTCTCTGTATGCAACTATAACTTTCACTTGCACAAGTGTACCAGTTTGAACAGTAAATCACCCATTCACCTATCTAAACATCACATGATAAGTAATGTTTAGATAGGTGAATGCATAATTTTAGTACAGGGAATTTTTAGAATATTTTTAGCACATAATTAGATGAGCAAGTATGGAAAGTATGTTGTTACAAAGAGTTTACCCTGAAGGACCCATAGTAAGTCCTCTAAACCAGCGCTTAATCTAATTAGTTCTTGTAGCTAATGACAAATCACATAGTTTTATAAATTACCAGTGGTCGCTAAAAATTATTACTATACCAAGCCTGTTTTCTTGATTTTACTTATAGGCTGATTTTAATGCATTTGAGCTACAATCATATTTTATTATCTAGAAAATGCCTTGAAGACATCTGTGGACCTACAGACTTCCAGGGCTACTTTCTGCACACAAAGGAGGCATGAACAGGCCTTTCTACTCAGAAGTGGACTAAGGTGAATCCATCCAACCAACATCTGTCATAGTTCTTTGTGTCCGAGACACCTCATGTATGTTGAAATTAGCTGATTTCATGATTCAGAATAGATCTGGTCTTCAACCTCAAAGTTGTCCAGTGCATCCCCAGTTCAACCTCAGAAGAACCTTTCAGAAGCCCACCAGCCCATGAAACATTCCTTCTGGGGGTCTCTGGTGGGCACAGAATAAGCCCCCCTTCCCCTCAGGGTCTGCCTGTCTGTCCGTTAACCTGTTCTCCTGCTCCTGCATTCCGGGTTCCCTCCACCTAATGCAAACTCCTCGGGGCACCTGCCCAGCATGGAAAGCTTTGGTCTTCAGGGTCTTGACTTTTTACCAGCATCTCTGAAGCCCCAAAGTCATATAAGAATTTATTTGACTGAAAATTATTTAAGAACTTTATGTGTTAATTTTCCTTATAAAGTGAAAGTTGATCACTTTCTTTTTCCATATTTCCTTTGCCCAGACACAACTTATTGTTACTCTGTTTTCAATATCGAAGCAGGAAATGGAATTCACTGTGAGCCTGCCCCAGTGCTATTCAGACTCATTCTATCCAGGGAGCAACTTCACTCCATAATTTGTGTAGATACAGTTACTTACCCACCCCCTCTCTAGTACATAACTCCCCACACACACCCACAGACTTCTTCCCCTAGGGAACTACTCAGTGGTGTGTCTCCCTTTACCAGTCAAGTGCACAAAATCAGTGCATGCTGTGCTGGTCAATGTGGTGACCTTTTTCCCTCTTTTAACCTGGGGAAGAGAGTTTATGGCAGAAACCACAGCTTTAATCCACACATCTTTGTGTACCAACTTCAATGCTCTACAAGACACAGAAGAGAATGGGTCCAGCGATTCCTCCCGAGCAGTCGTCACGGAAATCTCTTGCTCTCCTTTGGGAAGATGACTTTCACTCTTACTGATGAATCAGTACTCACCATTATTGCATGGACTGGTGAACAAGAACTTGTTATCTTCCAGCACTGTGCTGTGCTTCACTCAAGCTGGTTAATTCCTGCACTCTCCTGTATTACTGAATGATTTTTCTTTTCTTCTGAATGGCAGTTTTTAAATGTAGGGCTACTGTTTCTTCATCATTTGAGTTTGGGAATTAGGTCTCAAATGAGGCAGCTTACGAAATCTGCTTTGGAGGTCAGGGGTCTTCTCCACAGTGGAAAACATCTACCTGACCCTTTTCAGGCACCAAACTCCTCTCCAGGGTGTAGTGAATGCATGGCACTGGGCATCCCTCTTGCAAATGGAGGAGCTTAGATCTCTGGAGGAAACTTCTGGGCTAGTATGTGGCTACCACGAAAATGGCTACAGTGGGAATAAAAGGGCTTTGATCACCTAGTCTTGAGTTCCAGGCAGTTTTTCTGGGCCATGCCACTGATCAAGCATGGTGACATCGAAGGAACGTATTCTCCTTTTTTTCTTTTTTTGAAAGTGTCTCACTTTGTCGCCCAGGCTGGAGTGCAGTGGTGCAATCATGGATCCTTGCAGCCTCCACCTCCTGGGCTCAAGAGATCCTTCCACCTCAGCCTCCAGCATAGCTGGAACTGTAGTGCGCAACACCATACCTGGCTAATTTTTGTATTTTTTATAGAGATGGGGTTTCACCATGTTGTCCAGGCTGGTCTTGAACTCCTGGCCTCAAGTGATCCACCCGCCTTGGCCTCCCAAAGTTCTAGGATTACAAGGGTGAGTCACTACTCCCAGTCTGGTATCTTCTTTTGTACTTTTCAGAAGAACTCAAAATGGATGAGTTGGCATAAAACTACATCTGCTGCTCTAGTGCCAGTGAATAGGCCATGAAGCTTGTGGCTCGGATGGGACTTTAGCTCTGTGACCTGCCGGGTATTCAGAAAGCAGCCACAGATAGCTTAGGGGTTCAAGACAGCAATGGTGCGTGAACTACCATGGGTCAAGAGGAACAGTTGATGTGATCTGATCTCCGCTGGCCCCCCAGGGCTTTCGTGCAGACATAGCTGGCAGCCAGATGGTGGCGCTGTGGACGCAGGCCCTTTCACTAGGGTACAGGCAGCTGCGGTTGAAGAGTCTACTTACAGGGGAGCGTGGAGTTCTGCTCCCCCCATGGGCAACAGGCAAGCCACACGGAGGACCAACTCTTCAACAAATGTTGGTAACATTTGCGGTACTGAGGGTTGAGAGCTAGAGGAATTCTTAAAACTATTAGGGGATTCTCTCTTGCTAGTGAAACAGATGGGAAGCCAAGGAGCTACTGCACTTTGAACACTGACTTTAGTTTTAATCACAGACTGTTAAGGCTGGGGCATATTTTTCTTTAACTTTTAGACACAGGGGGTGCATGTGCAGGTTTGTTGTATAGGAAAGCTTGTGTCACAGGGTTTTGTTGTACACATTATTTCATCACCCAGGTACTAAGCCTAGTGCCCAATAGTTATTTTTTCTGTTCTTCTCCCGCTTCCCACCCTCCCCCATCAAGAAGGACCCAGTGTCTGTTGTTTCCCTCTTTGTGTCCACGTGTTCTCATTATTTAGCTCAGACTTATAAAGAGAACATGAGATATTTAGTTTTCTGTTCCCGTGTTAGTTTGCTGAAGATAATGGCCTCCAGCTCCATCCGTGTTCTGGCAAAAGAGAAGATCTTGTTCTTTTTTATGACTACATAGTACTCCATGGAGTATATGCACCGTATTTTCTTTATCCAATGTTTCATTGATGAGCATTCAGGTTGATTCCATGTCTTTGCTATTGTGAAGAGTACTGTCGTGAACATTCATGTGCAGGTGTCTTTATGGTATAATGATTTATCTTCCTCTAGGTATATTCCCAGTAATAGGATTGCTGGGTCAAATGGCACTTCTCTTTTAGCTTTTTGAGGAATTGCCACACTGCTTTCCACAATGCAATGGTTGAACTAATTTACAGTCCCACCAACAGTGTATAAATGTTCCGTTTTCTCTGCAACCTTGCCAACATCTGTTGTTTTTTGACTTTTTAATAGTAGTCATTCTGACTCATGTGAAATGGTATCTCATTGTGGTTTTGATATGCATTTCTCTAATGATCAGTGATGTTTAGCCTTTTTTTTCTTATGTTTGTTGGCTACATGAATGTCTTCTTTTGAGAAGTGTTTGCTCATGTCCTTTACCCACTTTTTAATGGGGTTGTTTGTTTTTTTCTTGTAAATTTAAGTTCCCTGTACACTCTGGATATTAGACTTTTGTCAGATGGGTAGCTTGCACAATTTTTCTCCCATTCTGTAGGTTGTCTGTTCACTCTGCTGATAGTCTGTTGTGCTGTGCAGAGGCCCTTTAGTTTAATTAGATCCTATTTGTCAATTTTTGCTTTTGTTGCAATTGCTTTTGGTGTTTTCGTCGTGAAATCTTTGCCTGTGCTTATGTCCTGAATAGTATTGCCTAGATTTTAAGAAATATTTAACTCAAAGCAACAATATTAACAGTTCACTCCTCATCTGAAACAAATGAAGAAAAAAGACAATAGATCAACCTATGTTTTTGAGATGGAGTCTTGCTCTGTTGCCCAGGCTGGAGTGCCATGATGTGATCTCGGCTAACTGCAACCTCTCCCTCCTAGGTTCAAGTGATTCTCCTGCCTCAACCTCCCGAGTAGTTGGGATTACAGGTGCATATCACCATGCCCAACTAATATTTGTATTTTTAGTACAGGTGGGGTTTCACCATGTTGGCCAGGCTAGTCTTGAACTCCCTACCTCAAGTGATTCAGCCACCTTGGCCTCCCAAAGTGCTGGGATTACAGGTGTGAGCCACCACGCCCAGGACTGAACTCTGAGCATTTTTTCTTTTTTCTTTTTTCTTTTTTGAGATGGAGTCTGGCTCTGATGCCCAGGCTGGAGTGCAGTGGCGCCATCTCGGCTCACTGCAAACTCCGCCTCCTAGGTTCAAGCCATTCTCCTGTCTCAGCCTCCCGAATAGCTGGGATTACAGGCATCTGCCACTATGCTCAGCTAGTTTTTGTATTTTTAGTAGAGATGGGGTTTCACTATGTTGGTCAGGCTGGTCTTGAACTCCTGACTTTAAGCAATCCACCAGCCTCGGCCTCCCAAAGTGCTGGGATTACAGGCATGTACCATCACGCCCAGCCAGCTTTTTTTCGTATGCTTGTTGGTCATGTGTATGTCTTCTTTAGGAAAGTGTCTGTTCATGTCCTTTACTCACTTTTTAATGTGGTTGTTTTTTTCTTTTTAAAGATGCCGGATATTAGACCTTTGTCAGATGCATAATTTGCAAATATTTTCTCCTATTCTTTATGTTGTCTGTTTATTCTGTTGATAATTATTTTGCTGTGCAGAATCTCTTAAGTTTAATTAGATCCCATTGGACATTTTGGTTAGCAAGAAAGGACAATGCCTCGAGTAATAATCACAATGTAGGACATCTTTAAGGAACAAAGGTAAAAGTTTCTGGAGGTTGAATGACCAATTCTATTAAACTGTCACAGTTTGAAAATTACCAGAATGCTTTCTCCTTCAGTATATGGTTTATGCCTCAAGTTTAAGGGAATGATTTCTATTGTCTATGAATACAGCTGAAACAAAACAAAACAAAACAAAACCCGGTCAAAATATCTCTCTCTTTTGGAATGGCAGTGTTCACAAGCCCCTCTTGCCCAGCTACACAAAGTAGCTAGACATCATGCACCTGGTCCCACAATGTTGAGACATGTAGTGATTTATGATCATAATAAATTAGTGTTTCCCAAAACTTACTCTGTGGAACCTTGAGTCAAATAACTTTGGGAACTTTGCCAACTGTATCTTCTTAATTATTGCAAAAGTTGTCAGAATCAAAACAGAGTCATGAATATTAAGAAAACCCTGACAAATGGAGCCAGCGAAAACCATGAAGAAGGAGTTCTGACACTTGTGTGCCTGATGATGAAAAAGACTATAGAAAAACCACAACCTGGCACACAACCCATTGCAACTGTACAAAAAATATATACAAGAATATCTGCCCAGCATCTGCCTGTCCAAACTTGTACTGGTGTCGCCCTTGTCATTGATCTTTGTAACCAAAGGTAAGTATTTCAAAAACAATTATGTAGTCCTCATTTATTCTTTAGAAATCTTTGCCTTCTTTTACCTCCCTGACACATATATTAATAGTTTGCTAGGGTATGTGTATTCCCATTGCAATGTTCTATTCCCTAATGAATATCTTCTTTTAGAGAGCCTCTCTCTGTTATTTAGATTGGAAATATTCGTAACACTTGTGAGCCTATTTCATAGCTCTGAGAAGTTAGATGATAATGTGCCTTTACATCTTGTTTAGTCAATAATTTGCCCAAATTATTTGATCTTGAAATGTTACTTTAGCAAGA
>NW_012114777.1:4742769-4761893 GCF_000951035.1 Colobus angolensis palliatus | reverse complement strand
GGAGAATGGCGTGAACCCGGGAGGCGGAGCTTGCAGTGAGCTGAGATCCGGCCACTGCACTCCAGCCCGGGAGACAGAGCAAGACTCCGTCTCAAAAAAAAAAAAATAATAATAATAATCATGACACAATTTATGCCACATCCCTCAGCCCTCACCACTGCAGTGCACCCCAGAAGCCCAGAAAGAGCCTGTCCAGGTGCAGGGCAGGCTGGAACTGCTGGGGAGCTATCTCCCCCAAAACTTTCCCCAGCAGCAGCCTGGCTTCCTTGCATCTCAGGTAGGGCAGCTATGAGATGTGTGCTTTTTGCTCTCTTTAGAAAGAGTTTTCTTGAAGGAGGAAACCCCAGGTGCCCACATAGAATATATGTGCTACCCTTTAAGTCCTGCTTTCCATTCCAGCACCACTTCTTCCCTTCCCCAGCAGGTGTTTCTAGCCCCTTCCACAGAAGCTACTTGTGTTGTTGGTGGGCCAGTTCGGGTTCTTGACTTCGTGGCACAAAATAATTTGAGAATGTGGTCAGCGCAGTGGCTCATGCCTGTAATTCTAGCACTTTGTGGGGCCAAGGCAGGAAGATTGCTTGAGCCTAGGAGTTCAAGACCAGCCTGAGTGAGATCCCATCTCTATAAAAATAAATAAAATAAAAAAGAAATAAAAAAATTGAGAGTGAGTTCAAAGTGAAAGTAGGTAAAGAAGTTTATTGCAAAGGGAAAGTAACTCTGATAGCTGGGTGCTTGAGAAGGAGAGAGCGCCATCTGGCACTGTGCTACCCATTATGGGAGATGCGCATGATTATTCAAAGGGGTGGGAAGGGGTGTTGCTGTTGAGCATGTTGCAGATGGTTTCCCAAGCCTGCACGTGTGGTGGCCACACAGGCTAGTACGTATATCGCATGTCTCATTAGCGTATTAATTCTCCACCCAAGGGTGTATTTTTTATTATTATAATGAACACAGGTCAGCTCAAGGACACTAATGTTGAGTTTCTGCGTTCATGCGAATTTGTGAGTTTTCCCATCTGCCCTTTTACCTCCTGACTGCAGCATGTTCTAACCGTGAGACCAGGATGTGGTTTGTGCACTGTCAGGCAGTTTGTTCTCTCCATCAATTTGGTAAGTTTGTTTCCACTTGAGGGAGGCTATGAGCATCCTATCTAACCTACCTCACTTGCATTTGAATTCTTGTCTCAATCTGCATGTGGGGAACCCAAACTAATTCACAAACATCATGCCATTTGGCCATGAAGATAACTCTAAAGGATGGCAGAATAATATTATTTCCCCTTTTATTTTATTTTGTTATTATTATTTTTGAGATGGAGTCTCACTCTGTTGCCCAGGCTGGGGTGCAGTGATGCCATTTCGGCTCACTGCAACCTCCACCTCCCAGGTTCAAGTGATTCTCATGCCTCAGTCTCCCAAGTAGCTGGGACTATAGGCGTGTGCCACCACACCCAGCTAATTTTTGTATTTTTAGTAGAAATGGGGTCTTACCATGTTAGCCAGGCTTGTCTCGAACCCCTGACCTCAAGTGATCTGCCTGCCTCAGCCTCCCAAAGCGCCGGGATTACAGGCATGAGCCACAGCGCTAGGCCTGTTTCCCCTTTTAAAAAGGAAACAGGTTGTATATTTTTCAAAGCCACCCACGTAGTAAGAAGCTGAGCCGAGAGATGAACTAGCCTTCCGACTTCAAGCTCTGTGTTCTCATCCCCACAACCTGAATCCCTATATTCAAGATGTGTTACTGTTCACAAGGTTGGTAGATTACCATGAGGGTGGAGAGAGGAAAGTCTGTATTGATGTGTGAATATTGATGTGAGAGTGTGATAGGGAGACAATGCCCAAGGTGAAACATAGGCATTATCAGTACAAGGGAATGGATTAACAGTGCAATGGATTAACCTAAATCAAAGGTGATCCAGGACAATTGAAAACCATATGCTAACCAAGGTGATAAGTCAAAAGGGTAAAAGACCAAAGACAGAGATAAGTTTATTCATTGTAGAAAGTGGATTTGGGGCTGGGCACTCTGGCTCACACCTGTAATCCCAGCACTTTGGGAGGCCAAGGCGGGTGGATCACCTGAGGTCGGGAGTTTTCGAACAGCCTGACCAACACGGAGAAACGCTGTCTCTACTAAAAATACAAAAGTAGCCGGGTTGGTGGCGCATGCCTGTAATCCCGGCTACACCGAAGGCTGAGGCAGGAGAATCGCTTGAACCCGGGAGGTAGAGGTTGCAGTGAGCCGAGATGGCGCCATTGCACTCCTACCTGGGCAACAAGAACGAAACTCCGTCTCAGAAAAAAAAAAAAAAAAAAAAGAGGATTTGGTAGGAACCAAAGGATGTCCGAAAATATCTTTTTTTATTGGTACATAATAACCATACACATATACGGAGTACATGTGATATTTTGATACACGCATGCAATGTGTAATGACCAAATCAGGACATTTAGAATATCCATCATCTCAAACATTTATCTTTTCTTTGTGTTGGGAACATTTCAAATCTTGTCTTCTAACTATTTTGAAATATATAGTATCTTGTTGTTAACTCTAGTCACCCTACTCTGCTGTGGAAACTTACTTATTCCTTCTCTCTAACTGTATGTTTGCACACATTAACCGACCCTATACTGCCCACTCTCTCCTTCCCAGCCTCTGGTAACCATCATTCTACTCTCTACCTGCATAAGATCAACCAAAAATATCTTTGAAAGACCAGAGGGGGAGCAAAGTCTAGGAATCTTTTGAGATGTGCTCATGGTCATTAATAAGACATTTCAATATTATAGGATTACACAAAGTAGAATTACAGGCCGGGTGTGATGGCTCACGCCTGTATTCCCAGCACTTTGGGAGACCAAGTCAGGCAGATCACCTGAGGTCAGGAGTTCGAGACCAGCCTGGCCAAGATGTACTAAAAATACGAAAATTAGCTGAATGTAGTGGTGGGCACCTGTAATCCCAGCTACTTGGGAGGCTGAGGCAGAAGAATCATTTGAACTCAGGAGGCAGAGGTTGCAGTGAGCCAAGATTATGCCACTTCATTCCAGCCTGAGGGAAAGAGCGAAACTCCGTCTCAAAAACAAACAACAAACAACAACAACAACCAATGAAAGAAAATAGCGCTACAAAACTGAAGAGATTACAATACTGACCTCGCCATTATTTTTACTACTCTACTCCCTCCTTTCCTAGCTGACACTCGCTCCCCATCCATGTCTATTCATCTAAACATCCTGGTGTCCCCTGGTTGGTGGCCTCGAGGCTGCTAGATTTGGTCCCTTCTGTGACAACTTTACTGACAGACACCAGCTTTCTAACTACACAGAAGTCTTGCTGCACTTCATAAGATGATGGAGTGAATGTATTCCTGTAGAACATTATTTGCACAGGTAACCATGGAAATAATACTTATTTTGTCTAAGTCACTTGAGGGCAAACCATTTCCTTATCTGCACTCTCTTTTTCTTTCTAAAATGAGTTCAAGGTAATTTAGATCAGTGGGGACTAATGGGAAAGACCTTTGTGAAATCAGAAAGCTTGGATTTCTCTCTTCCTTTTACCTCTGACTAATTGTGACACTGTAAGCAAGTTTCTTTAGAAGACCCTGTTGAGAAAGGCAAGAGCAGGGAGCCATCTGGTGTGTGAGGTCCCTGCTGGCTGAAGAAGTTATGGGGCTAAAAATAATCTCAACATGATGACTCTGTTGAAATTAGGCACCCAGGCAAATAAGCTGGCCATTGACCAACCCAGGAGACTGCCATTTTCCCACTGCCTCTACAAAGATGAGACAGGATAAATAGTCCTCGAAAAACCACAGCCCTGCTGATGGGGTGAGTGTGGGGGGATGACAAGTATATGGTTTCAAAATGACCATAAAGTTGGAAGCATGATCTGTAATTCTCTTGATGCCTCTTGATGAGTTCGAATAGAGTGCACATGAGTGAAAAAATAAACTATGCAAATATAGAGAGGGGTGACTGGTTGGAAACATGATTGGCAATGCCAAATATGGCCAAGGATTTGAAAGATGTAGACAATTCCAGGTGAATTCTTATAATGTTATTCATACAGTGCTATATTAATTCTAAATGTATGAGAAGTATGATAATTACTCATTTTCTTCATATTTTTATTATAAAAAGCTTCAAGCAAGGAAGTTGAATTTTACAGTATATACCTATATATGCACAACCTAGATTTTATAATTAATATTTTACTATAGTTACTTTATTGCATGGCTATTAATCTGTCCATCCCTTTCTCATCCATCGACCCATCTTGTTTTTTTATTCATTTCAAAGTAAGTTGCAGACATAAGTACATTTCCCCTTATAATCAATAGTATTTCAGTTCTTTTTATTTTATTTTTTGAGATGGAGTCTTACTCTGTTGCCCAGGCTGGAGTTCAGTGGCATGATCTCAGCTCACTGTAGCCTCTACCTCCTGGGTTCAAGATCCTCCTGCCTCAGCCTCCCGACCAGCTGGGATTACAGGTGCACGCCACTGTGCCTGGCTAATTTTTGTATTTTTTGTCTCAAAAATAATAATAAGGAGTCAGGGACAATTTTAACAAGGATTATTAAGTGAAAAAGTAATTTATTACCGGACGTTTAGAGTCTTCTTCCCTTCCCTTGTGTACATTCATTTGTGCTGTCTCACTGCCTAGCTTATTGTCTAGAATATAGTATGTGCACTATTAAATATCTGTTAATTGAATGTCAGTATAATCTTTGGGGTCTTAACCTGTTTGGGCAGAAAGACAAGGAAATTAGCTGGATGACCATTCCAGATTCTTGTCTAGCTTGTCATTCTGATTTTATCATTTAACTCAATTTCACAGTCATTTGATCTTTTAAAAAGTTTAGAATGTTTTCATGAGCATGCCTGCCTGGAGGGCCCTCTTCCCCCCCGTGCAGTTCTCAAAACATCTGCACCAAAGTGGTTTGTGCATATAGGATTGACTGCTACTGCTTCGGGGCTGGGACAGGGTTGAATGCGATAGCCATCACTTTAACAAACTGCTACATAAAACGGAACTACAAGGGGAATATTGATTGGATCCTCTATCTGCCTCCCCCAGCACTGCTCAAAGTTGAATGTTTCCATTGACTTTCTAATTGTTCCTTTTCCCCCTCATCTTAGCACTTAAGAATAATACTTTAATACTAAGGAAAATTCAGTATAGTCTGGACCTGTCGTGCATCCTGTTCAAGGGAAGGAGGGGAAGTAAATGGGTGGCAAGAGGAAGAAGGACAATCTAATTGAATATTTATTAGATGCCAGGTATTTTCTTTTTCTTTTTTTTTTGTGACAGAGTCTGACTGACGCCCAGACTAGAGTTCAGTGGTGCAATCTTGGCTCACTGCAACCTCCACCTCCCGGGTTCAAGCGATTCTCCTGCCTCAGCCTCCTGAGTAGCTGGAATTACAGGCGTCTACCACCAACCATGCCTGGCTAATTTTTGTATTTTTAGTAGAGACGAGGTTTCACCATGTTGGTCAGGCTGGTCTTGAACTCTTGATCTCAAGTGATTTGCCCACCTTGGCCTCCCAAAGTGCTGGAACTACAGGCGTAAACCACCGCACTCGGCCTGGGATTTTCATATATTCTGTATTTTACATACTAAATATTTATTTATCGCTCATTATGTGCCAGAGATTTTCGTATACTATATATAGTATTTGTCTCATTTGATCTCCAGAGGAACACTGTCATTCTAAAACCCATTTTCCACGCAAAGTAGAAGCTGAGGTTCAAATAAATGAATTTGAATTTAAATCTGAGCTTGGTTGACTTCAAAAACCCAAGCGGTCTCCATTCCCTCACCCTACCTAAAGGAGTTCTGTTAACAAAAGGACCTTGTTTTGTTACCAGGGATCCTGGATACCCCAAAAAGGGCTCTTTCCTGTTCATTGTTGTGAAGCCAATACCCGAAGCCAAAAGTGTCAAGCAGTGCAGGCTTTATTCTAAGGCCAAAGAATTGGAGAAGTGGGACCATAGCTTTCAAATCAATTTCTCAGTTTCTGAGAACCAGGAAATTACAAATTCAGGGTGTCTTCATTGAAGGGGTTGGGCATTAAGAGCAAGGGGAGGAACGTTCATGGTTTTTTTTGGGAAGCAATGAAGATTTTCCTGGAACAGGGAGCTACCCTTTTTTGTCCTTTCTTGGTCTTTTCCAGTCGTTGTAATAGTGATTTTCAGCTGTCATGGTGCTGGTGGCAGTGTCATTTAGCATAGAAATTGGATTATAATGAAGCTAGAGGTTCCTCAGAGGTCAAGTAAGCGGCCATACTGGGTTTCACCAGCTTCAGCCAGTTTAGTTCTAAGAAGGAACTAATGATCACAGGCATCGTGCTTCCTAAAAATAAGCAGAGTTGAAGCTGAGTAGGAATTTAGTTACGTCATGTAGGCATTACATTGGGCAACAAAAGCAGAGAGGGGGCCCAGCTAAGCCACCTAGGCACTACAATGGGTGACAATTTTATAGTATTATAGAAAAATTCTCTGTCTGATTTCTTCCACATTTACAGAACTCCAGATTTACTTTCAGGAATCAAAGCACCAGGAAAGATTCAACTTCCTTCAGAGATTTTGGAAACGGAGTTAAGGGATCATTTCTCCTGCCTCTCACTCCTACATCTTCTTTCTTAGCTGGCTACTAACTCTGTTGGGTATAGGTGATCTGGGTTCGCGACAAAGGATGAAAAATTTAAAAAGGGTGCCAAGCAATAGCAATTTTCAGGGTAGCAAGAATGCCATTTTGGTAGGCAGGTTCTATGTCTCCTGTGCAATGATTGCCGCTGGCTGGGATCACCCAGCCAGTAGGGTAAATTGGCAGTGTGTTTCTGCCTCTTGCCCAGAAGGTGCCCATTGTCTTCATGCTGGTCCTTGGCACCCTGGAACATCCCCCATCCCTGCACTGCAGTGTCCCAATTTGGCTTACTCAGTGTGGCTGGCACCCATCATCCCAAATTATTCCTCTCTGCTCAGCTACAGAATTATCATTTCTATTTCCAACTGGCAACAGCTTGTCACCCATCGGAGATATATTTCCTTCTAAACAAAACTCTTATCCTGCCAGTCCTTTGCATAAAAATGTTCAGTGTTTTCCTGTTGTAGTTAGAATGAACCCAAACTCCTTGCCATGGCCTATGAAACCCGTGATCTGGCCCAGCTCTTCCATTTCATGTCCCATTACTCTACTCCTTGCTCTTGGGACCCAGACACCATTCTTGCTTTTCTGAGACACTCTAAATGCATTTTCATTCTCATTTGCTGTAACCTACTTCTTTCCCATCATGCAGGGTGCTGCTCATTTGGAATCTCAGCGGGATTCCTCTGCTAACCCTTCAACCTTGAATAGCTTCCTCCCCACCCACAGAGGCCTCACCTTTATCATCACCTTTTCTATTTTTTCAAAGAAAGTTTCATAGTTAGAAATCATGCTTCAGATGGATTTGTTCATTTTGTTTTCTGACTCTCTCCACTGAAATATCCACTCCATTTGCCAGGGGCCATATCTACCTGTTTTTCACTATACTCCTTGTGCATAGAACATTGTGTACTCAATAAATGTTGTTCAAATGAAGGCAATGTATGAGCACTAAGGGTTGGCTGACCATCAAAGCAGAATTCTAGTTACCATGGCAAATGGGTAAATGAAATATTTTGCATAGAAATGGGAGGCAGGAGGTGGGGATTAGGTCCTACACTCTCCCTACGATTTTCCCACACTATTGGCACACGTAAGTCAAAAACAAATACAGGCCATCCTTATTGTGCTTGGTTTCAGTAGGTGTGAATATCAGTTACCATAGTTTAGCTTAATAAGCCAGCCTTCTAACAACACAGCTAAAATTTCAATTGTTACCATGATACATTAATTGTGAGTAATTTCATACTGACATCACTGCCAGGAATCAGTTCACAAATCATTAAGTGAATACCATGCTTATCCTGGTCAGTGACCGAACACATCACTCCTTTCAAAGTCTGTTGATGCAGGATCACTGTGTGTCTATTATTAGTTCATACACAGATAGTAAAAGTGTGTAGCTGTGTTGCTTCCTTGCTTCTCAGTGATAAATTCATGATATTTTGCAAAACAGTTACTTGAAAGAGGGATTTGACCAACCAGGATAAGAGTGTAGCAAAGAAAAAAATTGAAAATGCTGGAAGTGAAATTTGAATGAAACATAAATGGAATTATAGATGAAATACTCAATGTGTAATCAAATTTAGGAAAATTTGAGTAAAATATTTGCACTCCAAGAAGGTTGCTGTACAATCCATAATTGACCATAACTATAATCTAGGATTCACCTTGCAAGCTTCCTCTCTGACTGTCCCCACAGTGGGAGAATCAATACAATCTGGACCCCATTACTTTCCTTTACCTCCCTCAGCCGCCTTAAGACTGCTTGCTCGGGTTCTCTTCTCTGATTTTCCTTCCAATCTTTATGTTAAAATTTGTCCACCAAGAAGGTGAATACCTACTGGCGATTGCCTTCTTGGATGGTGTCGGGGCTATATTTATTTGGGAGTTCAACAATTCGAATTTCCTAAATGCTATTTTTTTTTTATACGAGTTTTGTGTTGGAACAAGAACACATCTTTAACAATATTATAAGCACCAGAGCAGGCTTGTCCAGCCATGCTCAGTTGATAACAGAATGTTAGTTATTTTGCGAGTACAGAGCTAAAAAGTTGCAAGTTATACAGCCTGAGTATATGCAGAAAAGAAAACACCTGAAATAAAAATCTTCAAATAACACCAGAAATGAAAGTCTCATCCCCTCATGGAACGAAAAGATCTGACATGACCCAAACCAAGCACCAGGACACTTTCAGAGGGGAGGAGTTCATTGTCTAGAAATGTCTGGTAAGACCCTTCTCCATATCTTACCATAAATAGTCTTGTTTGAAGCCCTCCCCAACAAAGCATGCCCTGCCAGTGCTTCTGCATACCAATGCTTCTGGCATACCAATCTGTCTTCCCTAACACACAAACTTGCCCCAAATCCCAGGCTGAGGACACAGATTTGAGCTAGACTGCTATCTCCTTGTTGGTGGACCAGCAATGAAGTTTTTCTTCTTTCAAAAAATGGGCACCACAGAATTGGCTCCTGTGCACATCTGGTGGTGAGCTCTTTTGCTTGGTAGCAGTATCATCATGCATGCCCAAGCTCCAGGCTCCATGACAGCAGGACCTCTGCTCAGGGATTCTCATGGGAAGGGGCCGTTTAAGTGGCCTGTGTAAAGGGCATGTATTTAAAAGTGTAAGTCCACACTAACAGGGCAGGAAGGAACAAGAGGCACTCCCATTGTGGGTGTGATGGACACAATATCTGGGCACCAGGAAGCCCTGTCTGTGGGGCTATGGGTGACTCACCACTGCAGGTTCCCCTTCCAGAATGTTGGGAGGCCACAGTTACCCTAATTATACCTGGCAGCCATGCTCAGGTTGTAACTCTATGATCGTTAGTCTCTGCTCCAAATATGAGGCCAGCCATGTCCGTCTTGTCTTTTCTTTTCTTTCTCTTTCTTTCTTTTCTTTCTTATCTTTCTTTCTTTCTCTTTCTTTCTCTCTCTCCCTTCCTTTCCTTTCCCTTCCCTTCCCTTCCTTTCCTTCCCTTCCCCTCCCTTCCCTTTCCTGCTCTGTCTCTCCCAGACTGGAGTGCAGTGGTGTGATCACAGCTCACAACAGCCTCGATCTCCTGGGTTCAAGCAATTCTCCAGTCTCAGCCTCTTGAATAGCTAGGACTACAGGTATGTGCCACCATGCCCAGCTAATTTTTTATTATTTGTAGAGATGGGGTCTTGCTATGTTGCCCAGGTGGTCTCAAACTCCTGGGCTCAAGTAATCTTCCTGCCTTGGCCTCCGAAAGTGCTAGGATTATAGGTGTGAGCCACTGTGCCTGACCGAGCCATACCATTTCTTTCTATATTCCTCTCAATACTTTTTGCTCCTAAATTTCCTTGCAATTAAATGGTAAATCTCTATCCTATAGAATGCCTGCCTCGTAGTAAACAAATGCCTCTGTATCTACCAACTCTTTGTAGAATATTTCCTCCTTACCTCTCTGCCATAAGTGAAACCCCCCTGTGGAACTATGTTCCCTATACCTCTCTCAAGAACGTCATTTATTGTGGTTCAGTGGGACTGCTGACATTCTCCCAGAGTGGACTCTTGCCCAGGCTTTCACAGACGTTCCTCTCTTTTTTCAGCTGAGAAGTAGAGAGATGTAGAGATGTAGAGGTTGAAGACAGGTGGGCTCTGACATGGGTGGGCAAAGCCCTTTTCCTTTCTGTAACCCTTTCTGAGTGCAGGTTTATCAGGATGTGCAGGGTGCTCACCTGCTTCCAACTAGGACATGAGTGATTTGCATCCCAGCTCATCATGTTCCAGGCACTGTGCCTAATGCTTTGTATTATTTCATTTAACCTTACAACAGTTTTATGCAGTACTGTTATAGGACTGACAGGTTCATATGCCTGCTGCACATGAGCAGATCAATACATCGAGACAGCAGGCTTTACAGCAGAGAACAAGTTTAATGATCGCAGGGTACTGAGAGAGGAGATGAGAAGAGACCCCGAAATCCATCTCCTGGAGGAGTTCTGGACTGGGATTTTTAAGGAAATCATGGAGGGAGAGGGACTGGAGAATTGGAGTTGACTGGCTGGGGGAGGGGGATGAAATAATCAGGATGTGGAAACTGCATTCTTGGGTGAGTCATCTCCTTGGGTGCTTCTGACCATCTGAGTCAGGAGTTGCATTGGTATGCAGTACCTGAAGGAAAACCTCAAAGGGAAAAGTTAACATTTCATAATGTTCAAGTTGTTATCTATAGAGCAGTTAAAGGGAGCTATATAATCTTGTGACAGGGTCTGTGTGATTCTGGGGCAGTGGGCAACAAACAGCTATGAGGAAAGATTCAGAGAGCAGCTGACCTCATGATGAATGCTGATATGCTGCAAGCTTGGTTTATTTTCATTTTTCCTTTCTTTGCTGATTAATTTTTTAAAGTTCATAGAGATGGCTTCAGTACAAACTACTGATATGCCTCTTTAAAGATGAAGAAACCAAGGCTTAGAAAAGTTAAATAATTTACCAGAGACTCATGCTCTTTCTTTGAAGTAACAAATACAAATATTTATGTTTTCACAAAAAAATTGTGGAAGACTATTTTTATAAGGATAATGTCCCCTTTTAAACATGCTACTTTTAAATCTGAGTCATCTTACTCCCTAAAAACCAACAGGAAAAGTGGAAAGCATTGCCATATATATATAAATATATAAAATATATAATATATAATATAATTTATATACATAATATACATTTATATATATATTATATATATTTATATATATATAATTTTTTTTTTTTATGATGGAGTCTCACTCTGTCACCAGGCTGTAGTGCAGTGGTGTGACCTTGGCTCACTGCAGCCTCAGCCTCCTGGGTTCAAGCAATTCTCCTGCCTCAGCCTCCCAAGTAGCTGGGATTACAGGCACACGCCACCATGCCTGGCTAATTTTTGTATTTCTAGTAAAGATGGGGTTTCACCATGTTGGCCAGGATGGTCTCAAACTCCTGACCTCATGATCTGCCCGACTAGGCTTCCCAAAGTGCTGGGATTACAGGTGTGAGCCACCGCATCTGGCTGCATTGCCCAATGTTTTCCAGAGGTTTTGTAGATACGGCATGAGGTCCTCTGGCAGTAGTTAAATGACATCTTTTGACAATTCTGTGGCCACAATAGGCTGAACACTGAAACTAATGCTAGATAGATTATGACAGATGACTTTTTTGTCAGAAGCCCTTTCCTCTCTTTTTTGCCATCACAGTACAGTTGGATGTTGTTTGATTGTTGTAGTGGTGTTAGCCATCTGATTTTTTTTTTTTTTTTTGAGACAGAGTCTAACTCTGTTGCCCAGGCTGGAGTGCAGTGGTTCAGTCAGAGCTCACTGCAGCCTTGACCTCGCAGACTCAAGTGATCCTCCTACCTCAGCTTCCCGAGTAGCTGGAACTGCAAGCATGAACCACCATGCCTGGCTAATTTTGTATTTTTTGCAGAGATAAGGTCTTGCTATGTTGCCAGGATGCTCTTGAACTCCTGGGCTCAAGTGATCTGCCCATCTCAACCTCCCATAGTGCTGGGATTATAGGTGCGAGCCACTGCACCTGGCCTGAGACGTTACATTTTTAAATTCAACTTTTTAGTTTCGATTTTTTTTTTTGTTATTGTTATTTGTTTGTTTTTGAGACAGGGTCTCGCTCTGTCACCCAGGTTGGAGTGCAGTAGCACAATCAGAGCTCAGTGCAGCCTCAAACTTCTGGGCTCAGGCAAGTCCCCCACCTCAGTCTCCCGAGTAGCTGGGACTCCAGGTGCACATCACCACACCTGGCTAATTTTTAATTTTTTTTAAATAGAGATAGTGTCTCTTTATATTGCCCAGACTGGTCTTGAAATCTTGGAGCCAAGTGATCATCCTGCTGTGGCCTCCCAAAGTGTTGGGATCACAGACATGAGCCACCGTGCCTGGCCAAATGTTTTCATATTTACAGAAAAGTTGCAAAAATAGTGCAGAGACTTTCCATAGACCTGTCAACAGCTTTCCCTAAAGTTAACATCTTATACCACACATTCTTTATTCATCAGTATCTACTGAGCGCTTAGACTCAGCCCTTACTACACATAAGGCATAATCCTCAAAATCATACTGCAAACTCTGCCATGTTATATCTGTTCCTTGGCTCTCATTGGTCAAATTACTTCAGTGCCTGGTCTGTCTTTTAAATTAAGTAGACTCTAGGGTAAGTTCTTCTGACCTTGGAATCAGAAGACTTGAATTTAAGTCTTGACTCTGCCATTTACCAGTAACTTGACCCACATTTTTTCTGTAACACTCACCCTGTCAATCTGGGAGAGCTGGTTTGAGAATCTGTCATGTGTTGACTCTGAAGGACGATGGCCGTGTCAACCTCATTTCTCCCTGCCTCCCCAGTGTCTTGTCAAGAGCCAGAACTTAGTAAGCATTCAACAGGCAGTGAGTGCACTGGCTGAGTGATTAAACAAGGTAATGTTTAAACAAGGTTAAAAAGGTAATACATTAATATTGGTATGCAAATGTTAGGAGTTTTAACTGCTCATATAAAAACTCACACGATCTGCATGTGTTGCTGGTGTTAGTCATGCACTAACTGTCCCCTGATTGGTGCCCATGAACGACTTCCTGTTTTGTTCATGATGGAGTCTGAACTCCTTGTGAGTGCGTGCCTGGGAAGTGGTAGACGTGATGAACTGCCTTTTCATCCTATTAAGCTATGTTTAAAAAATGCTAGGTACATTAAAAGAATGCTAGGTACATTTAAAAAATGCTAGGCAAAGTGGTAGCTTATTACTTTTGCCAATAAATATTTTCTGATGGTTCATGAGAACTCAAAAGCCAATGCTGCTCTTATTTCCAATTTTTACTTACTAGAGTGATGATATCCATTTTTGTTATATATTGTTTTCTTGATTTCATTTCATGCAGAAAATAAGTGTATATAAATCATGCATCTGCATTTTGTTATTTATTTCTGGAAGGTGGAAATATCTTTATCTAACTCTTGGCTTTCACCTGTAATGAGTTTTGTATTTCATTTTGATTTGAATTTCTTTCAGTTCTGCTACATCAATAGACAAAGCTTGAAATATTATATTTAGGATCCCTTTGCTAGAGGAGAAAACTAAACATTTCATTTAGTGCTACAGCCCCAGGAGGCTGTATACCATGTCACTATTTCCATGCTTTGACAGTTGGGTACAGTTGTCTCTTGTTGTTAGTAAATTTCATGAATTTACTGGTTCTGGGGAAGAAGAGAAAGGTGTAAATATTTGAGTATTCCCTGCATATAGCAATCCCA
Organism: Colobus angolensis palliatus; assembly: GCF_000951035.1. Taxonomy (NCBI): domain Eukaryota; kingdom Metazoa; phylum Chordata; class Mammalia; order Primates; family Cercopithecidae; genus Colobus; species Colobus angolensis. The sequence continues at coordinate 4,747,969 of NW_012114777.1, read as the reverse complement.
CAGTGTCAAATCTGTGTGATACCTCTATGAGACAGTCCATTTGCATAGAGAATAAGTGTCCTAGGAAGTAAAGCTCTCAGGAGTGTTGAATTGGAATATAAGAATGATATTCTGAGCTTAAAAAGCATATATAAGACTGGAGTTCGTTGATACATAACCTTGAAGATTGCTCTGAATGACAATCATGTTGTTATGCTGGTAGAGAATTATGAAGTTTTACAACTGGAGGTCCTATTTTTTTAACCTCATTTTATACATGAAGAAATGGAGGCCAGAAGGGCCAAGAGTCTGTGAAATTCAGGCAGCCAGCAAGAGACTGAGATCATGCAGAGATACAAGCCCTGGGATCTGCCACCCAGCTTTCTCTTGCGAAGGGATGCTTTTCAGCCATCGTTGATTATTCAGCTTGGGGGTTAGTCAGGGCTGTTGCTTTTCTGCCTTAGTCCTGCTTCTGCCTCTATTTTAGGAAATCTGCTGATTGTACCTGGTAGGGCTCTACCTGAGAGGAGGTGAATCCTCAGCTAGCCAATTTTGTGTTTTAGAGGGGATTTGGTAAAGATTCAGTGGGAAGGACCTTTTTTTTTTGACCAGGTGCGGTGGCTCACGCCTGTAATCCCTGCACTTTGGGAGGCCAAAGCAGGTGGATCCCCTGAGGTTAGGCGTTCGAGACCAGCCTAGCCAACATGATGAAACCCCATCTCTACTAAACATATAAAAAATTAGCCAGGTGTGGTGGTGGACACCTGTCATCCCAGCTACTTGTGAGGCTGAGGCATGACAATTGCTTGAATCCAGGAGGCGGAGGTTGCAGTGAGCTGAGATTGTTGTCTCGAAACACAAACAAACAAACAAACACATCAAATATAAAAAGCATTTTACAGGATTCTGTTATTTTAGTCTATGACTCCATGGTTTCCTCTTAAGGTGATTAAAAATATTTTAATTCAGTGGGGCACAGTGACTCACATCTTTGGGAGGCTGAGGTGGGAGAATCACTTGAGCTCAAGAGTTTGAAACCAGCCTGGGCCACATAGTGAGACCTCATTTGTACTTTACAAACAAACAAAAAATTAAAATAAATAAAAATAAAACATTTTTAATGCATTCGCATGTCTTCTTTATTATATCAACATATGGTTTTTTTGTGTATGAGATGAAGTCTTGCTCTGTCACCAGGCTGTAGTGCAGTGGTGTGATCTTGGCTCGCCACAACCTCCAACTCCCGGGTTCAAATAATTCTCCTGCCTCAGCCTCCAGAGTAACTGGGATTACAGGCATGTGCCACCACACCCAGTTAATTTTTGTATTTTTAGTACAGACGGGGTTTTACCATGTTGGCCAGGATGGTCTTGATCTCCTGCCCTTGTGATCCGCCCACTTCGGCCTCCCGAAGTGCTGGGATTATAGGTGTGAGCCACCATGCCCAGCCGACATACATGCATATTAATATAGAAATCTTATTCCAGAAAATACTCTCTATTAATGTGCTTCATCCTATGAAATAAACAAAAAATAATTAAAAAAATAGTACTTTGCAATCTGGTTTGGTAGTCTCCCTCACCCCCTACCCCAGTGGCTGTCCCCATCCCATGCAGCTGGCCACCGCTCCTCCTTGAGACCCTTTCTTCACCTGGCTTTCCAGGACGTGGTGCCCTCCCTCTTCTCACCTCTCCTGCTGTTCTTCATCGCCCCAATCTTCAACCTTGTCTCTATCTACACCCAGTAGAATAAGCCACCAAATACGTGGTGGTCACTCCCAGATCTTGATTTTCAGCTCAGACCTCTCCTTTAACCTCTAAATCACATATCCAGGTTTCCACGTAAAATCTCCAAAATAGAGCCAAACCCCACTCTTGATTCTCCAAATTCTCCCCCATCTAGCTATTGGCAACGTGATCTGCCAGTTGGCTGAGTTCCAAATTCCACGTTATCCTTGATTCTTTTCTTTTACTCTCACACCCCAAATTTAATAATCAGGATGTTGTCTTACCTCTACCTTCAACATATCTATCCGTAATCTGACGACTTCTCACCACTGTACTCCTATGTTCTAAGGAGTGAAGTCCTGTGTTCTAAGCCACCATCATGTCTTAGGTTATTTCAACCTCTCTGCCTGTTGGCTCTGTTGCCCCACCCCTGCCCCCACAGTCTACACAGCAACCTCAGCGACTTTTTACAACTGACTTCTAGTCATGCCGCTTCTCTTCTCAAACCCAGCAACATGCCACCTCCTGTTCCTAGTTTCCCTCTCCTGGCCGCCTTGGTGCTCCCTGACCTCTGGCCATATTTTCCCTGGGTGCCATGGCACAGCTCCTGCTCTGCAGCCAGAATTGCTTTTCCCTAGTGTATCCTCATGATGCTGTCACTCAGGGCTTCCCCAGTGTTCGTTCAGAGGGCACCTCGGCCTCTAAACCCTTCTTCTGAGACCGTCCTGGCTGAAGTTGCAGCTCATATGTCCCATGGCACTGGCTCTTCCTTAGTTCGTTCCCCCTGCAAGCATTTAGCTTCATCTCATAGCACACTGTTTATTTTGTCCATTTTATGTTGTCCATCTTCACGTTTATTACCTGTTCTTCTGCTAGAAGGTAAGCCCCACTGGGGCAGGGATTCTTGCCTTTTTTGTGCTCTGTTTCAGGCTCCATCTCTAGAGCAGTTCCTGCCATCCAGCAGACACGGGAATGTTAATGGTCGTGTGAATGGACATTGGGCCTTATAAACTTGATGAGAATCCTGCTTATGTAACCCAAGGAAGGTAATTGCACCCTTGGGACCAAGTTTGCTAATTTGTAAAATAGAAACAATAAGAGTCCTCATAGTCTCATATGTTGTTTTGAGGAACAGATTATATAGTTGTATATAAAATGTGTAGTATTGAGTTCTTTACACACTATAGTTGTATTTTTGTTTATTTTTTTATTTTTTTGGGACGGAGTTTCACTCTTGTTGCCCAGGCTGGAGTGTAATGGCATGATCTCGGCTCACTAAAACCTCCACTTCCCGAGGTCAAGCGATTCTCCTGCCTCAGCCTCCCAAGTAGCTGGGATTACAGGTGCCCACCACCATGCCCAGCTAATTTTTTTGTATTTTTAATAGAGACAGGGTTTCACCATGTTGACTGGGCTGGTCTCAAACTCCTGACTTCAAGTGATCTGCCCGCCTTGGCCTCCCAAAGTGTTGGGACTACAGGCATGAGCCACCACGCCCGGCTATATTTGTATTTTTAAAATTTATTTATTTATGTATTTATTTTGGAGTTGGGGTCTTGCTCTGTCCCCCAGGCTGGAGTGCTGTGGTGTGATGATAGCTCACAGCAGTTTTCACTTCCTGTACTCAAGCAATCCTCCTCTTGAATCTTCTTTCAAGAGCATTTTTTATATTTATGCAGAAAAATATTAACACATTTTTTATTCCCTGGCTGTTAAGAGAATTGACTACAATTAAATGACCAAGATCTTATAATTATCTTAGTATTTATAATTGATCTTAGTATTATAATATATTAGTATAATATAGTATTAAGATCTCAGTAGTTATAGTTGAAATACCTCAAGTTATTTTTCCTAAAAGTTGTATTCAAAAACATTTTAATACATTTATAAGTTTTGTTTTTCTAGAAATTGTTAGCACACTTTTTGGTGTCATTATTCATAGTTAAGAAGTGTACTATTTGGTCTCTAGAAATGCTGGTATCTAGAAATGCCATGGTTGCTTTGGGCTAACTACATTGTCTATATCCTTTTATAGCTATTATAAAGGTAACTTTTAGAGAATTAATTGCTTTTTGATGTTTAACATTAAGTGGAAAAAGTAAACATCATTAATTCTAGGTGTTTTTCCCTGAACTGCTAAGATTTCATCATAGCTTTGGACTTTAAATATAAATTACTAATAATGTGCTAAATGGTATACATGTCATTTAATATTTTAATTGGCAGTTAGTAATATGTTGACATTTAATGCCACTACTCATATTCATCTTAGTTCAAATTTTTAAAGAATGACTGTGAATAATAATACAGGTGTTTTGGGGCATAGTGCTGTAATAGTGCATAGTTCCAAAATACATTGCTCAACTTTTCAAACAATTTGCCTTGTTCGTATTTTTGTATGCTTTTAGCTTATACTGCAAACACCATGTCTCAAGCTGAAGGCAGATTTCCTCTGAACCGCTCCTTTTCCTGATCTCCACCAACAGCATCGTCTTAGCTGCTTTCCAGGGTGATCTCTTGGGGGCGATCATCCTCAAGAAGATTGATATTTATCATCCAAATATCTGTTACATTTATTCCTGTTACCTTAGATTAATACAAGTTGTCGTTTCCCATAAAAACTAGTTTGAAGATGAGTCTCTAGGCTGGGCACAGTGGCTCACGCCTGTAATCCCAGCACTCTGGGAGGCTGTGGTGGGTGGATCACCCGAGGTCAGGAGTTCGAAACCATCCTGGCCAGCATGGTGAAACCTTGTCTCTACTAAAATACAAAAAAAATTAGCTGGGCATGGTGGCGTGCACCTGTAATCCCAGCTACTCAGGAGGCTGAGGCAGGAGAATCTCTTGAACCTGGGAGGTGAAGGTTATAGTGAGCTGAGATCCCACCACTGCACTCCAGCCTGGGTGACAGAGCAAGACTCCATCTTAAAAAAAAAATAAAAAATAAAAATAAGTAGTGCTGGAAAGCTGGTACCCAAGCTGCAGGGAAGACACTTACCTCATTTGTCTAGACAGAAAGAGGAACACGATCTCTGTGCAGCCCTTTCCCTCATTATAAATTGAACATTTCCTCCAGGAAAGAAAATTGCTAAGGGACCTGCTTGTCATTATGAGCCCCTCCTTCTTGCCTCCTGATTTATAGTACCATCTGCTTTTTCATTCATCCTGTCTGGTTTGTACAGCCCCACCTTCCACCTGACTCACACCTTTTCCAGGTCACTTGTCCTTTGTGAATAATTGCTTTCTTACTGACCACATGGTACCCCCTAGGGATGGCCCAGGGAGATTTCTCTGCACTGAACAAGGCCCTTTCCCTTGGCTCCACATCCAGCAGGACTGGACATCGGATGGTACACGCTATGCTAAGGAGGTAGCATGGAGGAGGCCAGCAACGGAGAACCTGACTAGTCTGAAACACACAGATCACTGGCTGGATGGTGAGTAGACTGCAAGCGGTCAGAGCTAGAGGCTCATCTTTTTTTTTTTTTTTT
>NW_012114777.1:4733260-4742719 GCF_000951035.1 Colobus angolensis palliatus | reverse complement strand
GCTAATTTTTGTAATTTTAGTAGAGACGTAGTTTCTCTATGTTGGTCAGGCTGGTCACGAACTCCTGACCTCAAATGATCGGATCTCAGCTCACTATAACCTTCACCTCCCAGGTTTAAGAGATTCTCCTGCCTCAGCTTCCCAAGTAGCTGGGATTACAGGCACATGTCACCACGGCCAGCTAATTTTTGTAATTTTAGTAGAGACGTAGTTTCACCATGTTGGCCAGGCTAGTCTTGAACTCCTGACCTCATGATCTGCCTACCTTGGCCTCCCAAAGTGGTAGGATTACAGGCCTGAGCCATTATGCCTGGCCTCCAGCGCTACTTATAAATACCAAACCCAACCTGCACAGACCTCCACCTTTTAGTGAGCTGTTTCCTCTACCTAGAAGTCCTTTACTCAGGCTTGCAGAGTTACTGCTGCTCTATGACTTTTTCCTTATAGCTGTTTGGTGCCCATTGCCCCAGAATCATGCAGTCCCTATCACAAGATTATAGTTCCCATTAACTGCTTTATAGATAAGAACTTAAGCATTGTGATTTCAGATATTCCTTCAGGTCCAGCATATCCATGGAACTACTGGTACCAGGTGGTCTGAAAAACCCCATGAGGAGCTGACTCATCAAAGAATGTGGTTTCCACATCTTGATGATTTCATCCCCCTTACTCTGACCAATCAACGACCCTCAGCCTCCATGATCCCTGTAAAAACCCCAGCCCAGAACTCCTGGGGAGATGACTTGAGGGTTCCTCATGTTTCCTTGCTCAGCTGCCCTGCAATAATTAAACTTTCTCTGCTGCCAACCCTGCTGTCTCAGTGTATTGATCTCTTACTGTGCAGTGCGTCTACAAGCCCAGTGGTCCTGTAACAGCCTCGTGCTACTCAGTGACATCCTGGAGCACTTTTCCTCTCTTATTTCCTTTCACAGTGTCTGGTACATGGTAAGCTCTCAAAGATATTTCCAGTGCATTAAAAGTCAAATATAACCTTAATTCTTTTCATGTGAAGAGATGATAGAGAAGAGAAGAAGGTAATCACTTCCCAAGACTTTTGTTAAAAACATGTAAATTTATTTTATACTTAAAAAGATTTTATTTTAGATGATTCACTTTCTTTCCCTTGCTTTTTGGTGTTTTATTTTATGATTTTGAATATTATTGTAATATGAAATGATCAGCCTAAAGAGATCAAAGTTTTATATTGGCAAAAAGACATCAGATTTAGCTTAGCAAATATGTAGCATTTACAGGATTCAAAACTTTAATCACAAAGGTGAGATGGGATGGGGTGGAGGTGACAGTTACTATAGAGAGGGACACTGGATGAAAACTGGCCCTGAATTATTTGGAAAATTTGATGAGTTTCCATGCAATTGTGTTTCTAGATGACAATGTAAAGTTTCAACTGTTTTAGTATGGGAGGTGGTGACTTGCTCATCCCTCTGCCTCTGCTTTTTGAATTAGTCATTTAGTCATCTAACGGTCCAGTCAAGATCACTCATCAGAGTCTGCATTCTGTCAGGTAATATAAATAGTGTGTGATTGAGTGAGGAGAGCTTCCTTGTGCACTCTGCTGCCCTTTGTGGAGTACAAATATTTCCGATTTCATATGTGCAGGCTGATTTTATACTGAATAACCCAGGTTTTACACAGTGTGCAATGGAAACAGAGCAGAGGAATCTGAGAGGGTCGTCTGACTTAAAATTAGATTTGTTAGTGAGTTTTCTTTTTTTGAAAATGTACCTTCTGAAAATACGAAGTGATATTTTAAGTCTTTCCAAAATGGTGTACCCCATATATAACCTCTAAGACATTCCTGTTTAAATAAACTAAAAACATACGGTCTACGTTCTACTCTGCTTAGAAAATTAGGTCCTGAGTACACCATTGTGTTATGTTCCACCTACAAATATTCTCACTACTTCTCTGAGTGATATTCCTTTTCTTTCTCTTTTAATTATGAAGAAAATAAATATCTGAACATTTGTAGCAATATGAAAGCATATACAGTAAAATTAACTTTTTGATCTTTTTCCTTTCTTCCCTCTCACTCCAGAACTCTAGAGGTGACCTATATTTTCAGTGGGTGTGCATCTTCCTAAAATCCTTATGTGTCTTAGTTTGCTGGGGCTGCAATAACAAAATATCCCAGGCTGGCTGTCGTAAACAGCCAAAGTTTCTCACCATCCTCAAAGTTCAATGTGAGGGTGTCACAGGTTCGATTTCTCTTGAGTCCTCTCTGTTTGGCTTGCAGGTGTTCTTTTCTCTGTAAGCACTCATCTCCAGTGCCTCTGTGGCCTCTGTGTGTCTACATTTCCTCATTTTAATGAGCACACTGGTAAGATGGGATTAGGGCCCACCCTAACAGCTTCATTTAAACTTAATTACCTGCAAATCAGTCATCTCTTGAGGTCCTGGGGTTAGCGCCTCAACATATGAACTTTGGGGAGGCACAATTCTACCCACATTGCATAGATGCAGTATCTTTTGTCAACACAGGCAGGAGTTCAGCACACTTTTTTTTTTTTCTGTGATTTGTTTTCTGCTTAACAATGTAACATAAAGATGTGATTGCAGTATTCCCTAATATGGGTAATCTGTATTTATCACACTATTGATGAACACTTAGGTTGCTTCCAATTACTTGCTGTCATATACACTATTGCATTAAATATCCTTGGAATCATATCTATTTAACATACATGATTATTTCTTTAGGGATAGATGGATAGAAATAGAATTTATGGGTTAATGTGTAGGTCATTTATATGTTTTAATGATACTGCAAAATTGTGTTCTCAAAAGGTTAAATTAATTTGTACCTGCCGAAAAACTTCATAACTGTTAACTATTACCAACTTTCAATATTATCAATTTGTTAAAAATTGATAAAGAAAAGAGATTTCGGCCAAGTGTGTTGGCTCACATCTGTAATCTCAGCACTTTGGGAGGTCGAGCAGGTGGATCACTTGAGGTCAGGAGTTCGACACCAGCCTGGCCAATATGGTGAAACCCCATCTCTACTAAAAATACAAAAAACATTAGCTGGACATGGTGGCATATGCCTGTTATCCCAGCTACTGGGGGAGGCAGAGGCATGAGAATCACGTGAACCCAGGAGGTGGAGGTTGTAGTGAGCTGAGATCGTGCCACTGCACTCCAGCTTGGGTGACAGAGTGAGGCTCCAACTCAAAAAAAAAGAAAGGAAAAGAAAAGAAGTTTAACTGGCTCATGGCTCTGAAGGCTATACAGGAAGTATAGCACTGGCATCTGCTTCTGGGGAGGTCTCTGGAAGCTTCCTGCTCCGAAGGCCAAGCAGGAGCTTCCATGTCACATAGAGGGAGCAGGAGGAAGAGAGCAATAGTATCAGTATATTAAAACAATTTGTGTATCTGATGGGCAAAACTCGCTGTTTTAATATACATTTTTCTTGTAAGGAGAGAGTTTGAATATCTTTTTTATATGTTCCACGTGTAATTTAGTTGCTGTGTGTCTATAAATTGTCTGTTTATATCAGATATTCATTTTTAATTGGGCTATTGGTCTTTTGGTTATTCATAATAATTCTTTATATATTCTGACTATTTGTACTTTATATGTTTTACATTTTAAAATATTTATCTTAGATGTGACTTATAGTTTAACCTTGTTTTGGGGTTTTTTTCAACATAGAGAGATTTTACATTTTTATATGATCTAATCTGTCAGGATTTTCCTTTTAAAGATTTGTGTGTTTGGGAATGTCATGTCTACTAACAGACAATAGTATCATTTTCCTGTTTGTTCTTTGGTATGAATTAATTAAACATTTTCCTCTTTTTAACCACATCATAGGGTTAGACTATACAGAAGAACTTGCAGTGAAACATGAAAGTCTACTTTCCTTGTCCATCCCCTCACTGCACACACACCCCTACCTCCCCAACCTGGGCAGCCACATTCATTGCTTAGCTCTCAGCATTCTAGCTCATTCTCTATGCATTTACACATGTCTGTATATCTTATTGTAAAGCCATAAATGATATCCAGATATAGATTTGCTTATTTTACTTGCTTTTTCCATGCAACAGAATGTCTTGGAAACTTTAAATATCATTACAAATAAGTCTACCTTATTTTTTTTACTTTCTTGGAAATGTTAAATGTCAGTACAGGTAAGTCTGCCTTACTCCTTTTAGTGGCTAAATGGTATTGCATAGTGCTTATCTTATAATTTATTTAAGTACTTCCACCATGATCGATATGCAGGCATTTTTTTTTTTTTTTTTTTTTTTGAGACGGAGTCTTGCTGTGCTGCCCAGGCTGGAGTGCAGTGGCCGGATCTCAGCTCACTGCAAGCTCCGCCTCCTGGGCTTACGCCATTCTCCTGCCTCAGCCTCCCGAGTAGCTGGGACTACAGGCGCCCGCCACGTCGCCCGGCTAGGTTTTTTTTTGTATTTTGTAGTAGAGACGGGGTTTCACCGTGTTAGCCAGGATGGTCTCGATCTCCTGACCTCGTGATCCACCCGTCTCGGCCTCCCAAAGTGCTGGGATTACAGGCTTGAGCCACCGCGCCCGGCCTAATAAATGCTTGAAGGGTTTCACTTAGGGTATCTTTCTTTTTTTTGTTTTTTTTGTTTTTTTTTTTTTTTAGTAGAGATGGGGTTTCACCGGGTTAGCCAGGATGGTCTCGATCTCCTGACCTTGTGATCCGCCCGTCTCGGCCTCCCAAAGTGCTGGGATTACAGGCTTGAGCCACCGCGCCCAGCCAGGCATTTTTAAATTGTTTTGCTATTACCACAATTTCAGAAAGTAGAATTATTAGTTTTGTTTTCTAAGGTTTAGTCTAATTTTAATCTACTCGATACTTATTTTTGTATTCAGTATGAGAGTAGGAGATAAGGCTGTCAGCCATATGTTGAGCAGCCCATCTTTATCAATTTAAACTGTTATTTTCTTATATTTAAAAAGTTATTATGCCTAATTAATTCTGCTTCTTGACTCATTGTTCTTATTTTTTCTATTGCTATGTCAAGACCACACTGTTTTAATTACTGAAAAATGATAAAATGCTTAATTATCTGCTTGAGCAGGTTAATCCATATTACATTTTTTTCTAAAAGTATTTAGGTAATTTTTATTATTTACTTTATTTCCTAAATGGGGTAGAGATAACTTGTCAAAATATGGAATATTTAAAGGTTATTTTATACTAACAGATTAATTTTGGGGTTATCAACCAGTTAGAGTATTTAGTCTCCCACAATAACTATGTCATGTCTCTCCTTTTTTTTTCTGTTTTTCTCTGATGCATATTTTTCTTTCTATTTACCTTCCTATCTATACCATCATTTTGATATTATAAATGGGATATTTTTCTTTTTACATTTTTTGGAGGGTGGTACAGAGTCTCACTCTGTTGCCCAGGCTGGAGTAGAGTGGCACAATCTCAGCTCACTGCAGCCTCCACCTCGCAGGTTCAAGCAATTCTCCTGCCCCAGCCTCCCAAATAGCTGGGATTACAGTCATGTGCTTCCATGCCCAGCTGATTTTTGTATTTTTAGTAGAGATGAGGTTTCACCATGTTGGCCAGGCTGGTCTCGAGCTCCTGACCTCAAGCAATCCACCCACCTTGGCCTCCCAAAGTGCTGGGATTATAGGCATGAGTCACCTCTCTCAGCCATTCTTATTAAATTTTATAATTTGTTATTGCTGCTATATAGAAAAGTCCTTTTCTTTGCATATTTGTCTCGCATCATTAAAACCCAGTCTTGGTTCTAAGAACTTAAGAATTTAAGAAAAAAATAAAGTTAATATTCAAATTAGAATATAGGAATAATTAGGGGTACAATTATGTGACCTATTGTGTAAATTACCTTCAGGGTTCTAAAAGGTTCAAATACACTTATAATGACCATAAGGAGCTTAATGTAGGAGCAACTCAACCTGGTCCTTTAGGAAAAGGCAGCTCCCTAAGCAGTGGATTACAGTGAACAATGGCATGAAGATGAGATTGAGTATGGTATATGCTTAAAAGGGTGATTAGCATTTCTTGGCAGATCAGAGAAGAAAGCTAAAACCCAGTGAGAATAATGGATAGAAGGGTAGGGTGGCAATGGTGAAGACTCTTCAAAGTCAAGTGGAGTAGTATGGAATTAATTCAATAAGTAAAGGGATTCATTCTGGGGTCAGAGAAGTGCCATCCAGACAGTAGAACTGTAGGATTATTTCTGGCCCATTGAATGCAGTTGGAACCAGGGTGAACTTGCTAGAAAGCTATTCAAATCATACAATCTGCAGAGAAAAGGGCCTGAAACAAGGATAATGGTAAATAAATGATGCATTTCCAGGAAAGAAAAAATCAGATGAAAAAATTGAATATGAAGGAAGAATAAAATACTTAAAATATTTTTATTTTAGTAGACTAGAATAAGAGTAGTATTGTTGCAGGAAACAGAGGATTAGAGAGACTGATATGGGGGAAAGGATTTATTTAGTTGTACACCAGCTCAGTGGATTCATATCTGAAAAGCTGAGCATTGAACAAAGACTGAGTGGGATTTTTATAAGCAAACTTATAGAAGCAGAACAAAAGCAATCAATCATACAGTGACAGGTCATGTAATCTATAGCATAACTGTTGACTTAGCATAACTTGTGACCGTGGTCTTGCATAGCTAGTGGACTTGCAGCTGCATCAAAAGAAAAACAGGAACTGGCTAAATACAGACATTTGTAAATCATAGTCATAATTATTAGTTCAGAGAAGGAGAGACAGTAAAGGAATTTGTTTTTCTTTTCAACTTGGCTCTGGAGGGGGCTGTCTGGAGAATATTCCTTCAGCCTTAGCTTTTCAGATAGTGTCATCTTATAACTGTTCTTGAAGTGAACTGGCTAAGTAGAGGAAAATTTGTGTTTCTCATTTAACCCTTGCTTTATTCTGTTTCTCTCTTTTCATTTCTGCCTCAATAATGATTACCAAAGTGGAATGAAAGCTGTTTTAGTGAGAAATAAAAATAAGTTTGGGTGAGAGCATATTTAGATAAGTATTGGAATAATAGAATGTGTATTTGATAGAAAACTGTATCCAGGTGATGAAGGAGCTGAAATAGCTCGGCAGCATAGCCTGCTTCTTTCTCGGGCAAGTTGTTTTCTGCCAATCTGCTTTTGATTTGTAGTATAGTTAGACTTGTCATTGTTGGATTTCTATTGATGTTAAAGGGGCTTTGTTGTTGCTTTTGTTTTGGTAGAAAGTAATTAAACCAGTGAAAAATGATGAGCTGGAATTGGTTCACAGATAATATGATTTTCTAAAAAGTACAATTATGTTGAAGTTAAGCTTTTTATAAGAGGTATTTGGTGTTCTATAAAGGGTAAAGACATTAGACTTTTTTTAAACTTGAAGGTCGCATTTATAGGTGGGAACACGAGCAATGCTTGCAAGAACCACAGCAAAGGAATGATTATTTTTTAATTTTTATTTTTATTTGAGACAGGGTCTTGCTCTATCACACAGGCTGGAGTGTAGTGGCATGATCTCGGCTCACTGCAGGCTTGACCTCCTGGGCACAAGCAATCCTTCAGCCACTCAAGTAGCTGGGACCACAGGTGTGTGCCACCATGTCCAGCTAATTTTTTAAAATTTTTTCTTTAGAGATGTGCTGTCACTGTATTGCCCAGACTGGTCTTGAACTTCTGGGCTAAAGCAGAAGTTCTGCCTTGGCCTCCCAAAGTGCTGGAATTAAAGTTGTGAGCCACTGTGCCTGGCCTCCATAGCAAAGGAATTATTTCTGTTGATGGATAGTACAAATTTTTAGCCTATAGAAATTCACAAAATACATATGTCATCAATATCATAAATTGCTTCTTTATTGTAATCAGTAAACAAGTATTAACTATTAAATATTAAAAGTAGTGAGAATAGTTCAGTCTCCTAAAACTCCTAAAGCTCAAAGCTTAAGAAGAAATATTTGACAAAAAAAATTACACTAAATTTATGGAATTCTAGAATGTATCTTTTTCATATAATGAATCTTGTGAAAAAAAAACCCAAGTAGCAGTTACAGACACAGGTGGTGGTAATATAGATGCATCTTAGACACCCTCGTGTTAAGCTCCTGATTCTTCAAAACATATTCCTTTTCATGTTCCTTGGAATACTATAAAGGCTAGTCAGAAAACTAACAGCATTTCAAGGATACAGAAATTCCCAGTAGGGATACACATTTATTTGATAATTAATTCTGATTACTAAATGACAAAAATAGTAGAAAAAATATAATTACATATAAGCTTGATTGAGAACTGCCATTGACCTTTTAGATTTTTTTGATGTGCAATTCTGTAGTTTTAACACAGGTATATATTCACATAGCCTCTACCATTATCAGGATATAGAATTGTTCCTTCACTAAGAAGCTCCTCAGATTGCCTGTTCTCACTATCCTCCCCAGACCTCCCAGGCATTTGTCCTCACTTATCGTACTTTGTCGCTATGATTTTGTCTTTTTGAGAATGTCATACAAATAGAATCGTGTAGTTTATAACTTTTGTGACCAGTTCTTTCACTCAGCATAATGCCTCTGAGATTCATCCACGTTGTGTATATCAATTCCTCATTCATTTTTGTTGCTGTAATATTATTCTGTATCACTGTTTTGCCATTCACCCACTAAAGGACATTTAGATTGCTTCCAGCTTTTGGCAATTATGAATAGAGTAGCTATAAACATTCATGCAAAAGTATTTATGTGAACATAATTTATAATTACTCTAGGGTAAATACCCAGGAGTACAATTGTTGGGTCATATGGCAAAGTGGATGTTAAATTTATTAAGAAACTGCCACACTATTTTCCAAAATGGCTGCACCATTTTGCATTGCCACCAGCAATATATGAGAGTTCCATTAGCTCACGTGGCTGGGGCGAGTGTGTGTGTGTGTGTGTGTGTGTGTCAGGAGCTAACAGGCATGCAATGTGGGCAGAACCAAACTGAAGAAAAGCCAGCAGATTTTTGTTCACAGATGTGAGTTTTGGGAGCACAGCAGGTGGCGGAAGCCATCAGGATCAGGAGAGGTTGAGTCTGTAGCACATCTGGCTGCATCTTTTCTCTGTTCCTGTTCCCAGGTGGGCAAGTATTGCCTGGGAAAATCAGCCAGCAAAATTAGAGCCGAGATGGTGGTGGTGCCTCAGTACTTTCAGAGGCTTTAATGCTTTCTCTGTTTCCCTATTCAGGGTTCTCTCTTGTGGCCTTCACAAATAGCTATTTTATATTTTTTGCATACTCTGACACCTGCTTTTTTGTTTTTGTTTTTCGTTTTTTTTGAGATGGAGCCTCGCTCTGTCGCCCAGGATGGAGTGAAGTGGCGCGATCTTGGCTCACTGTAACCTCTGCCTCCCAGGTTCCAGCGATCTTCCTGCCTCAGGCTCCAGAGTAGCTGGGATTACAGGCACGTGCCACCACACCCAGCAATTT
>NW_012114777.1:4720324-4733210 GCF_000951035.1 Colobus angolensis palliatus | reverse complement strand
GCTCTGTCTTTCAGACTGGAGTGCTGTGGCGCCATCTCCACTCACTGCAAGCTCTGCCTCCAGGATTCACACCATTCTCCTGCCTCAGCCTCCCGAGTAGCTGGGATTACAGGCACGTGCCACCACACCCAGCAATTTTTTTTTTTTTTTTTTTTGAGGCAAAGTCTTGCTCTGTCACCCAGTCTGGAGTGTAGTGGTGCGATCTCGGCTCACTGCAACCTCTGCCTCTCGGGTTCAAGCAATTCTCCTGCCTCAGGCTCCCAAGTAGCTGAGGCCACAGGGGCATGCAGCCATGCCCGGCTAACATTTTTTGTATTTTTAGTAGAGACGGGGCTTCACCGTGATGTCCAGGCTGGCTTCGAACTCCTGAGCTCAGGCAAACTGCCCGCCTTGGCCTCCCAAAGTGCTGGGATTACAGGTGTGAGCCACCGCGCGTGGTCTAATTTTTTATTAGTAGTAGAGATGGGATTTCACCATGTTGGCCAGGCTGATGTTGCACTCTTGACCTCATAACACCTGCTTTTTACTAAATATTGGAAAATAACTTTACTCCCCACTTTATGAAGAAAAGCCATACCATAAGCCTCGTGACTTCTATTCCTATCTGTGTATTGATGACATTTTACATCTGTAACTCCATCCCACATTACTCCTGAGCTTGAGTTCCATAGGCACTCCCAACTCAACATTCCTAAAACTCAGTTTCCTACTCCTCACTACCTCTGTGATCAGCGCCATCCATCAACACTCAAGCCGGAAACCCAGGGAGGGATCATTTTTGATGTTTCCCTGCCCCTACACTACTTACCCACATCCTTCCACTGCCATGCCCCTGGAACCTACTCTCGTTCTGGTCAGCTCAGCTTTCTTGCTGTTTCCCCTCAGCTCTTCTGTCCCCAGGCTCTTACACCCAGATGACTCCCTGCCCAGGTCTTGCACAGCTCCAGTCCATTCTCCCACTCCTGTGGCTAGAATGATTTTTCTAAAAATTCCTCTTTCCTTTATGTTCTTATGCAAATCCTGGATGGGCTTTGAGGCAGGAGGTGGGACTTGACTCTAGAGGTGGGGATCGGACATTGGATCCAATTGAGGACTAGCTGAAACAGGAATGGGCTGGGAGCAGCTTTCCATAAGACACGCCCATCAGTGTGCTACGTCAGTTTACCATTGCCATGGCAACACCCAGACGATACCACCCTCTTCCCCTGGCAATGACCTGATGATGCAAAAGCCACCATCCTTTTCCTACAAATTTCGGCATAAACCATCCCTTCATCCACATGTAATTAAAAGTAGGCAGACATATGACTCCTAAACTGCCCTGAGCTGCTGCTCTATGCCTATGGGGCAGCCTTGCTCTGCAGGAGCAGTCATGGAGCTGTAACACTGCTGCTTCAATAAAGCTATTTTCTTCTACCCTACCACCAGCTTGCCCTTGAATTCCTAGGTGAAGCCACAAACCCTCACGGGCTAAGTTCCACTTTGGAGTTCATGTGTCTTGCCTCAGCTTCTCTGCTTTACTTGGAAAATCCCAAGTCCTAAACCCTAGAGCTTAAGGACTTCATGGTTCCTCACTGTTTACCTCTCCAGAATCTTCTCTTGCTGGTCGCTATACTTCGCCATCCTAGAGAATAAGAATCCTCTAGAATGCTTATTTTATTTATTTTATTTTATTTTATTTTATTTATTTATTTATTTTGAGATGGAATCTCGCTCTGTCTTTCAGACTGGAGTGCTGTGGCGCCATCTCCACTCACTGCAAGCTCTGCCTCCAGGATTCACACCATTCTCCTGCCTCAGCCTCCCGTGTAGCTGGTACTATAGGTGCCCGCCACCACGCCCGGCTAATTTTTGTATTTTTAGTAGAGACGGGGTTTCACCGTGTTAGCCAGGATGATCTCGATCTCCTGACCTCATGATCCACCCGTCTCGGCCTCCCAAAGTGCTGGGATTACAGGCGTGAGCCACGGTGCCCGGCCTAGAATGCTTATTTTAAATGCAAAGTCCTGAGCTCCAGAATATGGTTTAGTAGATGAGCTCCAAGTTCAGGAAACTTGTTTCAACAAGCACTCTGGGTGATTCATATGTAGATGGTTTATAAACCACACCTGGAGAAAGCCTGCTGCTCAGGTTGTACCTGGGCTATTAAAAGTTTCATTCTGGGTTTTACCTTTAGCATTTCCACATGCTGTGTCCATTGCCTGGAACAGACTTCCGTGTCTCCTCTTACCCCTTCCTTACCCCTAGCCCAGCTTGGCTCTTTATCTTTCCCTTTCAGGGTGCAGTTTACAAGTGGTATCTTCTGGGAAGCCCCCACCATCCTTTCAAAGCCCAATGAATAGACTCCCTTTCTTTGTACATGCTGAGGAACTTGTTACATTGTCACTTATATTCACTCTGTTTTCTCTGCTTGAGCTGAGGAGCTCCTGCCTTTGGTGACTCTTCCAACTTGGGTATTTTCAAAGAAAGGGCAGCCTTGTACCAGCACCAGCACCATTAAGGAAGATGCCTATCGCTTGGCAGTGCAAATGTTACCGACATTACATGGTGATGCATGGTTTTCATCCTTTCCTTCAACATAATGCCAAAGGCAAATTTCCCTTAACCTCAGTTATACATCTTGTCAGCTTTGCTTGGGAAGAAGCAGGGGATACCCCAACAAAAGTCCAGTATTGAGCCCAAGATTAACTAACTTTCAACAAGACATTTCAGTAGAAGGAAATTAATTCGCTTATTAAGTAAATGAGTTTTTTTGTAAGTATATTTTAAAAATTTGAAGCCTTATTTGTCCATGATACTTAAAGATGAAATGAAGACCTTAGATCATTTAGGGTTGTTTGTTACTGTGTTTGCAGGTTTCCACTGGAAGAGGGGAGCACTTCTGGCAATAGCTAAAGCTATTAACAATCGCGTGAAAAAGATGATTAGCTTTTGAGCTTTCAAGTGAGAATGTTGCTACGTTGATGCCCAAATATATCAACATCGGCAAAATCAGATTTAGCTGAACAATTATAATAGAATGGGCTGAGCTGCCACCCATGCTTTTAGATGTCCAGGGTAAAAATAATTTCCCCTCAAGACTAATTTTTGAATTGTTGGTTTTATTTTCCCCATAAAACAGAGAAGAACTGTGTGACTCAATTTCAACATTCCTGTATTTATTATCAACATATTTCACCCACTCCTACCTGGCAGGGCATCAGGTTTGTGCAATCAGTGACTATCCTGGGTCTTGTCAATTGAGCTGTTGCTTGGTGTCTGGAAACCAGAGAGATTCTCTTGATATTATACTCTGGGCTATGTGCAGCTTATTGTTTTCTGCATGTTAATGTTGGGTGGAGAGAACTTTAAATGTGTCATAGATTGGATATTAATGAGAAAAATAAAATCAAAGGAAAGGGAGAAACTGAATGCAACATCAGGATTTTATGAAGAACATTCCCTGTTCTGATTTGATTTTATTTACTGCACCAAATGCACCATGTGCCAAGCATATTCTGTTCAAATAAGATTTATGAAGTACATTTTCTTATTTATTTATTTATTTTTGGACAGAGTCTCACTCTGTCACCCAGGATGGAAGGCAATGGTGCAATCATAGCTCATTGCAACCTTGAACTCCTGGGCTGCAACAATCCTCTTGCGTCAGCCTCCTGAGTACCTGGGACAATAGGCGTGAACGACCATGCCTGGCTAATTAATATTTTTTTCTTTTTCTTCTTCTTTTTTTTTTTTTTTTTTTTTAAACAAGAGCTGGCTATGTTGCCCAGGCTGGTCTTGAACTCCTGGACTCAAGCAACCCTCTGGCCTCAGCCTCCCAAAGTGCTGGGATTATAAGCATGAGCCACGTACTTGGCCTGAAGTATGTTTTAATGGATGGTGTCCTGTTGGCGACTTTTCCAAAGCATTTTTGTTTGATGTGTTCAATGTCATCATTGGCACTTAACACTATTCCCAATAGTTTTCACAGGTACACCATATTTTTGTGGCACTTATTGCAGCATTTTTTTGTTACATAAATATACAGGAAGTATTTAGTAATATAAGATAGATGAGTTATGGCATTAAAAAATGTATGCATGGTCCCTGCATGCATCCAAAGGATGCTGAGCAACAAACATGGCTTTCACGTGTCCTGTTTCTGCCCTTAGTATCCCATATCTTCCTGTGTTCTAGAGGCCAACGTCCCAATGCTAGACCTAGTGGTTCTGAGTTCACCAGGTCATCTCTCCTGGGGCCACTCTCTCCCACAGCACCCAATTGCTCCAACATTTCTTCTCTCTCTTTGAAACATTTTCACAACAAGAAGGTGCTGGAAAGGAAACTATGTACTTCTCACACTGCGCTGTTTCAGACCTCTGTAACTTTGCCTCAAAAAATACCAAGACAGAGTGTTGTTGGTCATTCAGTGGGAGGCGCCTATGCTTTTCCCTCAAGTTTTTAAAAAGATTACTAGGTAAACCATGCAAATGAATATTCAGATATTCAACTTCTGTTTTTTTTTTTTTTTAATTTTTTTTTTAGAGATGAGGACCTTACCATATTGCCCAGGCTGATGTCGAACTCCTGTCCTCAAGCCATCCTCCCATCTCAGCCTCCCAAAGTGTAGGATTACAGGCATGAGCCACCACACTCAGCCCTCAGCTTCTGTTTTAAAATATCTGACTTTGTTCAAGCAGAGATAATCCCATAAATGAAAGGTGATTAAAGTTCTAATGAGAGCCTGTCAGTTTTCTAACCTTCAACTTAGCTTACCTACTCTTTGGCATGAATATCTTAATCTAGGGATCCAAAAGAACTTTGGATGTCGTTACCTAGCAACAAGCTTTAAATTTTAGTGAGGTTAAGTAAGTTTGCCCAGAATCCACACTGTATCAGCAACAGATACCTGGCTAGGATTAACTAAACTCCATTAGCTTGAAAAGCCCTGTAAGTCAAGATTGCCTTCTTAAGTATAAATAAATATAATGCTTCAAAGAAAATAAATGCTGTGATGTTTTGAGTCTTTACTATATTTAAAACTCTCTATATGGTTATTGTGGTGTTTTTTCCTCCTCCTATTCAACTGACCGGTGGTTTGCTCTTGTCCTCCCACATCACACACGTCTACCCAATTGCTAAGTCCTGTCAGTGCTCCCTCCTAAACATCTGGAACGCTCACTTGCTACTCATGTCCGCCTTCCTCCAGTCCTGGTTCATACTACCATCACCTCTCATTTGTTCTCTGTATCTAGTATGACCAGAATGTTTACTTAAAAGAAGAAAAGAATCAGTCCACAAAGATGAAATGCAAACCACTCTAATTTGGCTTAGACTTTTCTGTTTTTGTTTCTCATTCTCAATGGCACTGGAATTGTCTGTGGAACATCATTTTCTGACTCCCAAAGCTCACAGGTAAGACAATTGTGAAACCAGGCGGTCGAATGGGACAGAATGGGAAGGACTCATTCATATAGTTATAATCTTGTTTGTTTTTTCTGTGGCCTGGAACATGTGTTTCCTGAGAGTTTTAAGAAAGGGGTCCTTTCTTGTCCAGCACCATTGAGGCGATTGTTTTTTGCCTGGAGAACAGGGCCACCTACAGCCCCAAAGATGCTAAATGGGTGTTATTATTTGATAATTTTCAATGATCTACTGTTCTTACTAATGGAGTGATCCAGTGTTCACTATGACTAATGTTGACTTCTTAATCATTAGAAAGTTTAGGAAGATAAGTATTATATTAATAATATATAATTATAACTATATAATACATATTTATATATATTAATGTATACAAATACATAACAGCATATAAAATATATGTTTGGTGCACATTATTTCAAAAAGTTGAGTAGTTTGTTGTAATGAATGACATTATTGGTGCTTTTCATATTTTAAAATATTTTTGTTTTTGTTAATGTGTGTTTTATTTATTGTCAATAAAGGTCACATATTATTTTTGCCAAAAAAGGTATTAGAAAACCAGTTTATTTATTTTTTAATTTTTGATGCAATCTTGTTCTGTCTCCCAGGCTGGAGTGCAGTGGTCCAATCACAGCTTATTTGCAGTCTCAACCTCCTGGGCTCAAGTGGTTCTCCTGCCTCATCCTTTCGAGTAGCTGGGATCATAGGTGTGCACAACTGCATCTGACTAATTTTGTATTTTCGTAGAGATGGGGTCTTTCTATGTTAGTCAGGCTGGTCATGAGCTCCTGGTCTCAAATGATTTTCCTGCCTTGACCTACCAAAGCATTGAGATTATAAGCGTGAGCCACTATGCCCAGCCTGATTTTGATTTTTACAACTTTTTTACTTTGAAATAATTTCAAACATTCAGAAAAGTTGAAAAAGTAGTATAAAGAATTTCTGTATTCACCAGGTCCTTGAATAACATCATTCTGTTATAACATTGATGAGAAAAAAACTGATTCCTGCCAGGGTCCACTGTCGATGAAGTTTGTGTGTTCTCCCTGTGTCTGCGTGGGTTTTCATCTCTGGGTCCTTGGACTTCCTCCTGCATTCCAAAGCCATGCATGTTGGTGAACTGGTGTGTCTACATGGTCCCCCAGTGTGAGTGTGAGTGTGCTCTGTGATGGGATGGCACCTGTCCAGGCTGGTTTTCACTTCCTGACCTGAGCTGCCAGGATGGCTCCTGCCACCCGTGAAACTAAACTGGAATAAATGGATTAGAAAATGAATGAGTGAATACAAATGATTATAAAGCAAACATTCCTAAAGTCTATGATAATCACAGAAATGCACAAAAATAGATGATGCAATACGAACATGGTCAGTGAGCTGCCATATTTGTGATTGCTTTTGAATTACATGGTGCAAGGAGATGCTCTTGACAATTTTTGCTTTGCAAACATTTATTCCTTGATTTAACCCACCACCACTTCGATGTCATCACTCACTGAGTCATCAAAAATTGGATAAATAATTCTTTTTCTTGTGTTTATTAACCTTTATTAAATTAATGAAGAGTTCTCATTTATTTCAGTGAGAATTGAATATATTTATTTCAATAAGAGCTCTCCATAATTTAATAAAGATTAATAAAAACAAGAAGGATTAATATTAAAGTGTTTTGTGTCTTTGTTTAGAAGTTTGATGATGTTTCTATGACCAGAAATGTGCTGTAGGAACTTAAGTCTTATTTATATCAATTAACTTATGGGAAAATTGGTTTCATTATGTGTCATTTCATTTAGAGTCTCTGTTTCCAAGAACCCACTGATGACATTCAGTGAAGACATACTGTAGTCTCTCTCTCATCTCCCTCCACCCACAACATTATTATTATTATATATTTTTCTGAATCATTTGAAAGCAATTGCTGACATGATGCTCTTTTACCCTAAAACACTGCTGTGTGTGCTGCCTAAAAACATGGACAGGCTCCTGCATAACAGGTACATCCGTCCACATCGGGAAGTCAGCGTTGATACAGTGCCACCACTCAGACCTCATTCAGATATCACCAGCGGACCCAACCATGTTCTTTGCAATCCTCTTTTCTCTTCAGAAATAGGATTCAATCTAGGATCTCATGCTGCACTTAGCTTTCATCTCATTTTGTTTTCCTTCTGTCTAGAGTAGTTCCTCACATTTTCCTTGTCTCCTTGTCTTTTGTGATGTTCATATTTTTGAAGAGTGGAATCCAAGTGTTGACCTTCATTTGGGATTCATCTGATGCTTTGTCATGATTAGATTGAGGAGACGCATCACAGAAGGGACTTTTTAGGCTGGGATTGGCCAGTCCACACTGCTTTGTGTGTGACTTCAGAGGCCCTTGGGAGTGATCTTTGGTTTTGTGAGTGGTTCATAACTTTTTTCTCCCCTGTTCCTTTTTTAATTTTTTTTTTTCTTTTTGAGACAGAGTCTTGCTCTGTCACCCAAGCTGGAGCATCCAGTGGCATGATATCGGCTCACTGCAACCTCTGCCTCCTGGGTTCAAGCAATTCTCCTGCCTCAGCCTCCTGAGTAGCTGAAATGACAGGTGACCACCACCATGCCTGACTAATTTTTGTATCTTTAATGGAGACGGTGTTTTACTATGTTGGCCAGGCTGTTCTTGAACTCCTGGCCTCAAGTGATCTGCCTGCCTTAGCTTCCCAAAGTGCTGGGATTATAGGCATGAACCACTGTGCCCGGCCGAGTTCTCACTAATTTTTGATAAGTCAAAAGTTAACCTGCCAGTGTGGCCTGGCATCCACTTCTTCAGCAGTTCCTACCCAGTGCCACTAAAAGGGTCCCTCATCACTTTGCTAATAAGAACATCCTCTATGAGTCAGCATCCTGGCATCTCCTGGCTTAAATGCACAAACTCCAGCTAAATCCAAGACCAACTACATCAGATTTTGCATTTTAACAAGTTTCCCAGGTGACTCATACACATATTCAACTTTGAGAAGTACAGCTCTGAGAACATAAAATCTGCATTATTTCATTAATTTTTTCATTCCAGAATATCTGAGTGCCTACCATGTGTTGGGCAATGTGGGAGCCTGTGGGAGAAGGAGTTTGCTTTGTTACTTTTATTTTCTGATCTTGAACAGAATGCATTTAAATTTTGAATACATTTTATACTTCTCCTTTAAACTCCAAAACAAAAATCTTCAACCTCAAAAATTCTAATTCACTTGGTCTAGTGTGGGTCCCCAGCACCAATATTTTCTGAAGGCTCCCCAAACGTGCCCCTAATGTGCACCTAGGTTGGGCCGTTATCACAACTTTAACACATGTGGAAATCACGAATTAACTGTATAAACATACAGCAATCGTAGGAATAAAATACTTCCAATATCATGGCCTCTTACTTCTAGAACTTTTTTCTAGGCTTTTATCTTCGTCTCTATTTTATTCCCATTCCATACCCTTGTCATGGTTAAGAAATGTGCCCCTTCCAAATACTAACTTCAAATATTTCACTTTCAGACTACCAGCTTCTGTCTTTAGTTCACTCTCTGTAGTGCCTGGACTCTAATGTTCGTGGGCCTTACTGAACCCCTACCACCTATGCCTCTCTCCACAAGTTCACGTTCCTCAACCCCCTCACTGCCTCACCGCCTGTCTTCCACAGTGGGCGCTTTATTGCCCATCACCAGGAACTCCTCCTTTGGCTGCACCTCCAATTCCCTTGCCCTCACTTACTTCTCATCATTTGCTTGGAAAACTCCAAACCTGGTTAAATGCTGCTCTCTTCCTGCTCACTCTGAACCGTGTAGCAGCATATGCACATAAAACAAACAAACAAGCAAATAAAAAAATCCTAGATCATGTTGCCCCAACGACTGGTCTCACTTTAAATTCAACCGCCTCTGTCTGGCAGTTCCACTCCTTTCCCTAGTCCAATAACTCGCCCTTGTGCTAGATGATGATTTCCCACCTTAGTCATTCTTCCCAGACTTACGGCTCCTCCTTCCTGTCCCCACTAGGTGATGCTTTTTCCTATTTCTCTGGAAAAAGAAAATTAAAAAACAAGTTCTGCAAGCTGCTACCATCCCCTCCAGCCTCCTCTGCATCTGAACCCGTTTACTTGGCCTGCTGACTGTTCCTGTGCACACCCAAGACCATGCCCTCCACTTGCGCTCTGGATCTGGTCAAGCTTTTGAGATGCCAATCTGTGCTGCTTCTTCTGGGTCACCAGTTTGTGTCTACTGAATAATTTTCATCAGCTTTCAACCATGCTTTTTCATTCCATTTAAAATAAACTCTTCGGCCCCACCCTCCCAGGCCAGCTACTGCCCCCCTACTCTGCTTTGCTGTCTTGTCTTTTTTGGAAAGCCTCTCTGAACTCATTTTGCCATATGTGTAACGGAAGAGAATGGGATAGAAAGAGAGAAAAGCTAGGAAGAGAGATTAGAGGTGAGGCAGATAGTGGGAGGGAGAGGTTAGAAAGTTAATTCTGATTCATTTAAGTTTCCAATATGTAACTAGGTATGGATCTATTCTAGGATCCATTTATTTAACAACTGTTTATTGGTTAGCAGGCATTTTTTTTTTTTTTTTTTTTTTTTTTAGGTGCATGGGATACAGTAATGAACAACACAGAAAAACAAATCCTTCCCCTTAGATGAGAGACGGGGTTTCACCGTATTGGACAGGCTGGTCTTGAACTCCTGACCTCAGGTGATCCACCCACCCCAGTCTCCCAAAGTGCTGGGATTACAGGCATGAGCCACTGCACCTGGCCTGTTCAAGGGTTTTTATATCACTTAATCTCTACCTCCTCTTCCTCTTTCCAGAGCCCAGTGGGTGGGGCTGAAAGTTCCAAACCCCTACTTACTTGGTCTTTCTGGTGACCAGCTGCATCCTGAGGGTATCTAGGGATCATGCTCTAAGTCACGCAATTTGCATAAACTCAGTTGTGATGAAAGCTGCTCATTATGAATTAAAAACGACACTTCTATCACTTAGGAAGTTCCATAGGTTTTAGAAACTCTGTGCCTGAAGCCAGGGTCAAAGACCAAATATAGTTTTGTATTAAAGCATAGTGACCTTTCCTTCCTTTTAATTTCTTTTCTTTTTCTTTTTTTTTTTTTTGAATAGTGACCTTTCCTTCCTTTTAATTTCTTTTCTTTTTCTTTTTTTTTTTTTTTGAGATGGAGTCTCGCTCTGTCGCCCAGGCTGGAGTACAGTGGCCGGATCTCAGCTTACTGCAAGCTCCGTCTCCCGGGTATACGCCATTCTCCTGCCTCAGCCTCCCGAGTAGCTGGGACTACAGACGCCCGCCACCTCGCCCGGCTAGTTTTTTGTATTTTTTAGTAGAGACGGGGTTTCACCGTGTTAGCCAGGATGGTCTCGATCTCCTGACCTCGTGATCCGCCCGTCTCGGCCTCCCAAAGTGCTGGGATTACAGGCTTGAGCCACCGCGCCCGACCCCTTCCTTTTAATTTCATTAAAGAATATCCTTTGAACATCCTACCTAGTTGTCTTTAATCCAATTAAGGATCAGGTCAGATATAACTCCCTTTCCTCTGTCCTAATTAACTTCACTTCTAGAGAAATATTTCTGGGCTGTAGTTTCTAGTGGATTTGTTTTGCCCATTATCGGTTTATTTTTAACTGCCTTTCTTTCAAAACAGTTCCTATTCATTCTTTCATTTTCGGTTAGAACATGGGATAGTTTTATGGAACAGTTTTCTCCTTTCTTTTAAAGCCTATAGATGATGACATTTAAAAAATGACATCAGATCTTTCTAACTGTATGGTGTTATCACATAGTGAATCTTACCCACCTCCATACACTCTGTTTCTAATTGTTCTTGTGTCAGACAGTTGGAAGCCGGCCTTGAACTGTGAACTGTGAGCAGCGTGGTGAACTCAGTCTTGCCTCCATTAAAGTGTCTTTGTCAGAAGACTACATTTTTAAAAAGCTCTTTTGCATCACTAAATTAGAAGAGACCGTATTAAATAATTTTCACTGCTGATGAGATGGAGTTAAACTGGTTCTCATGCTTCCTTGGCAACTTTATAAATTCACACAAACTTTTGGAAACTAATTTGGCAACTAATTAAAGAGCCGAGAAAACATTATTTAAATTATTTCAAAAATTCTATTGAGGAAACAATCTAATATGGGAAAAAAAACTTCTCTAAAGGAGAATGTTTATTGCAAAGTTAGTGAAAAAGGATAAAAATCATAAAAACAAATCTCCAAAATGGAATAATAAATAAATAATCCACGGTATTTTTACCCTAAGGAACATTGTGTGGCAATCAAATATATCCAATGTGGAAAAATGTATGTTATATAATATTAAGTTAAAAAATGCAACTATGTACACAGTAATTACAGCCATCTACAGAGACATATTTTAAAAAATCTTGCAAGGAATTTTTTTTTTTTTTTTTTGAGACACAGTCTTGCTCTGTTATCCAGAGTGGAGCAGTGGCACAATCTCGACTCACTGCAACCTCTGTCTCCGGGGTTCAAGCAATTCTCCTGCCTTAGCCTCCCAAGTAGCTGGAATTACAGGCATGTGCCACCACACCTGGCTAATTTTTATATTTTTTAGTAGAGACAGGGTTTCACCATGTTGGCCAGGCTGGTCTCGAACTCCTGACCTCAGGTGATCTGCCCACCTGAGCATCCCAAAGTGCTGGGATTACAGGCATGAGCCACCAAGCCTGGCCAAGAATTTAAACAGAATAATGATAATTGAATTATAAGAGTAGTAGGGTTAGAGATATTAATTTTTATTCTTATTTTTCAAATTTCATTTAATACAGTTATACAACTTAAAGTGTAAAATAATGTTCTAGAATAGGGTCACACCATTTGAATTTGGAAAATTCTGATGTATTGTTGAGTTGCTTTCTAGGATGGTCAGATGTAGCCTAATATAGTGTATGAGAATGCTGATTTCACTACATGCTCTTTCTTCCCCAGTGAAAACTGTCTTTCAAAACGCCTTTGTTAATTAAAGAAGCAAACATGTTTTCCTTCTGCTGTCACTCTTATCCTTGTATAGATTAAGGTATAAGTGGTCTTCTATCGTTGTATTATTCATTTTTTGTTTTTGAGACAGGGTCTTGCTGTGTCACCCAGGCTGGAGCGCAGTGGCTCCATCATCTCAGCCTCCCAAGTAGCTGGGACTAGGGCACGTGCCACCATGCCTGGCTAATTTTTGTGTTTTTGTTTTTTGGGGAGAGATGGGGTCTCCCTATGTTGCCCAGGCTGGTCTTGAACTGTTGGCTTCAGGTGATCATCCCACCGCAGCCTCCTGAATTACAGGTGTGAGCCACTACTACGCCTGACTTTTGTTTGTTTGTTTTCATTTTTTTTTGTTGATTATTGTATTATTCTTATCTCTAGTTTTCCCCTTTTTATTTGTTAAATAATGTTATTAGGTATAAAGATTTTTGTGTTTTTTTGGTGTGTGTGTGTTTTTCTTTT
>NW_012114777.1:4704585-4720274 GCF_000951035.1 Colobus angolensis palliatus | reverse complement strand
TTTTTTTTTTTTTTTTGAGATGGAGTCTGACTCTGTCGCCCAGGCTGGAGTGCAGTAGCACTATCTTGGCTCACTGCAACCTCCACTTCCAGGGTTCAAGACATTCTCCTGCCTCAGCCTCCCAAGTAGCTGGAAATACAGGTGCCTGCCACCACGCCTGGCCAATTTTTGTATTATTAGTAGAAATGGGGTTTCACTATGTTGGCCAGGCTGATCTCGAACTCCTGACCTCAGGTGATCTGCCCACCTCGGGCTCCCAAAATGCTGGGGATTACAGGTATGAGCCACTGAGCGCAACCTAAGTATAAAGATATTTAAAATTTTTTTATGCTTAATAATGTGAGTTTCACTATGATTTTCCTATACATACATAACTTTATAGTTTTTCATTGTGAGCTATAATGTACATCCTGAAGTGTGTGAAAATGTGTGTATGTGTATGAAGAAATATAATGATGCCAACACTCCAGAAGCTTCCTTCATCTCTTTTTCCCTTCTTGATCACAATGTTCCTCTTTGCTTTAGCAGTAACTGCCTGTGGTAGGCAACCTCTATGATGGCCCCGATTGGTATTCATGTAATCTCCTCCCACTGAGTGTGGACTGGACTCAGGGACTTGCTTCAAGCCAATAGAATCCAGCAAAAACAATGGTGTGCCATTTTTGAGATTAGATCTGATTGTGGTTTCTGTTTCTTCCACTTTCCCCTCTGTCCTCCATTTCCCTCTCTCGGCTCTCGCTCTAGAGTATGCAGATCCCACACTATGAGCTTCACGGGGCAAGGAACTAATGTCTCCTGCCAACAGTCAGTAAGGACTGAAGGCCTCCAACAACCATGTGAATGAACGTGGAAGCAGCTCCTGCCCCAGTCCAACCTTGAGATGAATGCAGCCCAGGAGTACCTTGATTGAGTCTGTGGGAGACCATGAGCCAGAGGCATCCAGCTAAGCCACACCAGGATTCCTGATACACAGCAGCTATGGAATAATAAATGTTTTTTTGTTTTAAGCTGCTAAATTTTGGAATAATTTGTTATGCAACAATAGAAAACGAATACATGATTCACCTTTATGGTTATAATTTGTTTTTCCTTTTATTTATTATATAAATAGGCCTCCCTAAAAATTAAAAATCAGTGATAGGTATATCCTCCCATATGCATTATTTATACTTGTCTTTTGTGCCATAATGATTGCAGCATTTATCAATCTTGTGACATGTAGCTATAGTTTATTTCTGTTACTTCATGACATTCCATTCAAATATATGTCAATTTATTCCCCTACTGTTGATGGACATTCGGTTTGTTTGTAATTTTGGTTGTTCTGAACTGTAGTGCTGTCAACATTTTTGTACATGCATACTGGTACATATATACATTCATTTCTCTGGAATGTGTACTTAAAATTTGCTGGGTCATGAGATATTGATGTCTTTAAATCTTCAACACCAAAGTATTTTTTGAACTGTTAAATTAACCCTTACCCTTCCATAAGCAGGTTATGACAGTTTTTTGACTCCACTTTCTTGTCAACTCTTAGGAGACTTCAAATATCTTACCAGTCTGGTCAGTATATGATGCTACTTTGTGGTTTCAATTTCCTTTTTTAATGCAGTTGAGCAGCTTTTCATATATTTATTGGCCACTGGGATTTCCTCTTTCTCAAGTATCTATCTGAGTCATTCTAATTTCTACTGGGTCTGCTGTATTTTTTAAAATTTATTTATAGACTTTGAAAATAATATTCTGCATGTAAGTTCTTTTTGTTTTAGTTATACATTGCAAATATCTTCTTTTGTTTTGCAGGATGTCCTTTTTTATTCTTATGGCATGTTTATTTGAATGAAAGTTCTATCTTGTTTAAGAAACCTTCCACTACCAGAAGATTGCTAAGATATTATCTTAAATTTTTTTTGCTAGTTTTGCCTTTCACATTTAGTTATTTAATCCTTCTTAAATGGACTTTTGGTATAGATGTGAGGCAGGAGTCAAATCTATTTTTCCTGCATGAATACCTAATTGCCCCAGCACGTTTTGTCGAAAAGTCCACCTTTTCTCTGCTGTTCTGCTTTGTTATAAATTTTGTGCCTGTGTCTGGATAGCGTATTCTGTTCCATTAGTCTTTGTTTCCGTGCACTAATAGCTCACTGTTTCTATTACTATAGCTTCATAATGAGCTCTGGTATCTGGTAGAGCCAGTCCTTCCACTTATTTCATTTCGTGAGTGTGTTGGCTATTCCCTTTGCATTTCTATATATATTTAAGAATTAGCTCATCCAGTTACATACACATGCACACACTCACATGCACACATTCTCAAGATTTTAACTGGGATTGCGTAAGCTAACTTAGAATTCGTGTCTTTATAGTTCTGAGCCTTACAATCTGAACACATTGTATCTCCCATTATTTGGGTTGATTTAAATATGTTTTATACAGAAATTTATATTTATCTTTATAGATATTTTGAACATATCGTGCTCAGTTTTTAATCTAATTACTTGATAATTTTGAAGCTATTAATGGTATTTTTTAAAACTTTAATTTCCTGGGGTTTGTTTTTTGCTGGTATATTGTAATTATATATATAGAGAGAGTACATTTTATTAAATTATCTTACTAATTGTAAGAGTTTTTCTGTAAATTCTTTTGGATTGCTTATCCAGGCAATCATGTCACCTGTGAATAATGATGTCCTTTTTAATTTCTTCAATTCATTTTATGCTAATGAAATGGTTCCCTCTTTCTAGAACAAATAGGCATTGATTTCTACTAATCTTTTATGATTTTGTTAAAAAAAACACTTATAATTTTAAAAAATTAATATTAATTTACTTCTAGAATTTATTTTTATGTGTTTTAGGAAATAAGACTCCAACTTTGTTTTTCCCAGAGGGTTAACCAATTGTTCCCACACTATAAATTTACTGATACATCCATTTGACCTTTTAGCATACACTAAATTTCTATGTACACTAAGGTTTGTTTTTTGTTGATCTAACCTGCTTCATTGACTTGTTGGTTCTGGCACTGATTATTGTTTTCTAATACCCTTACATGTTGATATAGTGATTAATTCTTTAAATGCCAGGTCTCTTATAAACAGAGAGTACATTTCGGAATTATAGTCATATTTTAGGAGATTTTTAAAAATCACTGGCAAACATTTTCCAAACCCCTAAGGATCTAAACTTGCATCCAGTTGTCTTTGGTGTTTCAGATTTTATGATTTCATAGTTATTAAATTACTAATTTCTATGACAGGAAGGGACAGCAGCATAGAATTGTCGAGTGAGAAAGACCCCAAGGATAGCTCTTTCAGACTGTCACCCTGAACAGTGACTTATTTTAGCAGGTTCCGGTCTTGCACATGGCCACCTCACCTGTACTTGGAACCTTCAATGCTAGGAAGTGAGCTATGACACTGGGCAGTTCAGTCTAGGTTTCAATGATCCTTGGTAGTGAGTTCTACCTGGACAAATCTCACTCTGTACAAGGTCCACCCATAGGTCTTACTTTTGTCCTTCAGAAACATAGAGAAATGCTTAAATCTCTTTTATACGTGTTTGCTATTTTAATATTTGAAGGCACATATCACCACACCTTCCTAACTCTTATTTTCCCAGAGTGATTATTTCCAATTTCCCTTAAGCCTTTGAGGCTGGGTTATCCCGGCCTAGTTGTGTTCAAACACAACTAGTAATTGCCCCCTTTCCCACACACCTGCCATTAATAGCAATGGCGACAATTACAATAACAATGAAAGCAACGTAACACTGAGTCTAAATAGTATTCAAATGTGGTCTCCAGATAAACTCTATATTCCTTTGATTTATGGACCCCACTAAGGAAGCCTTGGCTACAAATAAGATATGACTCACCTACCGGTAAGTAAAAAAAAAATAATAATAATAATTTGATTTTTTCACATCACAAGAAATCTAGAGGTGGGGGGTGTCACTGGCATTAAGTGAGAAGGTCAAGTGTTCTAGGTCTCTGGGGCTCATCCCTGCAGCCCTCAGTCTTCCCTGTGGCTCCATGAATCACTGCATCAATCAAAGATGAGAAGTGGGTGTGGTGCAGGCAGGGCAGAATTTCACCTCACATGCTTACCTCTAAGTGAGGAAAATCCTTCCCAGATGGTCCCAGGACAGTGGCTTAAGCCTCGTTGGCCAGATTTGTGCCATGGATCTATCCCAGACCTCAGACTGGAAAGCTTCCCTAAGATTAAAATATCTTAACTCAAAAGGTTTTCAAAATTCAGGTTTATTAACAAGGACTGGCTGGGCATGTATAGGATTGGCCTGTAATTGTAGCACTTTGGGAGGTCAAGGAGGAAGGATCACTTGAGCTCAGGAGTTTGAGACCAGCCTGGGTGACATAGTGAGACTCCTATCTGTAAAAGAAAAAAAAAAAAACAAAATTAAAAAAAAAACAAAACAAAACCCCATGAGGACTAAGAAAGGGGCTAGCTTTGGAGTAGATGAGAAACAGTATCTGCCATTATCTATATCTTTATCTATATACTTTAGTACTATTGATGTATCTTCTGGCACTAGCTCTTCTATTATTGTTGTTTTAAATACTCCCCCCACCCCAGTGTATATTGATCTAATGTTCAGTAATATTCTTAGAAATTGATACTGATGGCCGGGTGTGGTGGTTCACACCTGTAATCCCAGCACTTTGGGAGGCTGAGACGAGTGGATCACCTGAGGTCAGGAGTTTGAGACCAGGCTGACCAACGTGGCAAAAAGCCATCACTACTAAAAAAAATACAAAAATTAGCAGGGCGCAGTGGTGGGTGCCTGTAATCCCAGCTACTCAGGAGGCTGAGGCAGAAGAATCACTTGAACTCAGGAGGCGGAGTTTGCAGTGAGCCAAGACTATGACACTGTACTCTAGCCTGGGTGACAGAGCCAGACTGTCTCAAAAAAAAAAAAAAAAAAAGAAATTGATGCTGATAAATTTAACCAATACAATCTGAATATGGTTAGTAACAAAGAAGTCACCTCTCACTCACCTTCTAGGTTTGGTTCCGCCAATCAGTAGAATTACTTTTGGTAGCAGGTGACATGATACCTGACCAAACATGGCTTAATAATAAGAGTCATAGCTGGGGGTGGTGGCTCATACCTGTAATCTCAACACTTTGGGCGGCTGAGTCAGGAAGATCACTTGAGACCAGGAGTTCAAGACCAGCCCAGCCTGGGCTACATGGAAAGGTACCCCATCTCTACAAAAAATAAAATAAAAAACTTAGCTGAGTGTGGCGGCGCAGGCCTGTAGTCCTAGCTACTCAGGAGGCTGAGGTGGGAAGATCCCTTGAGTCCAGAAGCTGAAGGCTATAGTGAGTTATGATTATGCCATTGCACTCCGGCCTGTGGGACAGAGTGAGACTCTGTCTCTAAAAGAATAAAATAAAATAAAGCTTGCTATTAAATGCCACACAACAAGAATGAGACACTTAGGCAATTTTATGGTTGGTTAATACAACTCTTCAATGACATCAGAGCTCCAGGTAGACAACATATGTCCACATCAGGATCTGCCCCTCCTTTCCTTCCTTTCCTTCTGGCTGCTATGTCTGTAAACTTGGGTTAAGTTGCAATATAACACATCTAGAGGCTTGCTGGGCCTTGTAAGGGAGGGAATGGGCTACACCTAAGAAGAGCAACAAGGCCTATTTGGCATGCAATTGAGGGATACTCTGGGGATTCTAAGGGTGCGTGGTAAAAGTGGCCAGAACATCAGGTAAAAAGAAGAGAGTTGGTTGTTTTGGGAGCACTTTCTTGAGATACTGGATTTAACACCCTATTACTCACACTGGGACGGCTCCTAGAAGCATGGAGAAAGCAGCAACATGGAAAAAGAAACAAACTTGGAACAAGCATGCTTTTCCAAGGGGTCAAGCAGTCTCTAAGCAGCAGGCAGCTGCTAGATCAGCCCACCACACTTCCATCCACATAGCCACAAAGGAAGCAATGAGTCCAGCTGGATCCAGACAGTTTAGCACAGCAGGCAGTAGGAGCTTCAAGGTCATTCATCCTGACCACCAATTTAAAGGAGGTGAGGCAGAGTGGGCCCAGGTGACTGCTGTTCATACAGGGTCTCTGTCACAGCTGAGACATTCCAAGCTTAGGACACCCTGATCTTATGTAGGGGCTGCTAACATACCTATCACTTCTCCCCTCTGGAGACATATTTTCTTTTATTATCCCAGAATGTCTTAGGGTGGGGAGGCGGACTCTAGCTGTCTTACCCTGAAATGTGAGCAAATCTGTTTTCTGCCTCAGAGCAGCTTTGCTGGTATCATTGAACACTACTGTCAATGCCTTTTGCTCAAAAGATGTGAAGAAACACCAGAATTGTCTCCCAACATGCAAAATGAAATTGAAATGCCAACATTGCCATGGCAGAAGGAATTAAAAGGCTCAGTGAAGTTGGCGTGCTATGAATATACCAGGCAAGGCTGGAAGGTCTATTAGTTCATTACGTTCCATGAAACAGCTAAGAGGATACACCATTTACCAAGACCTCAAGCAACACACCAGCAAAAAGAGTCATGAAAATATATTTGATGGTAGCTCTATAAACCATA
This sequence comes from Colobus angolensis palliatus, assembly GCF_000951035.1. Taxonomy (NCBI): domain Eukaryota; kingdom Metazoa; phylum Chordata; class Mammalia; order Primates; family Cercopithecidae; genus Colobus; species Colobus angolensis. Next base: position 4,713,673 of record NW_012114777.1, on the reverse strand, counting down.
GCTGATTGTAAAGAGGCAATTTTACAGATCAGGCTCACCGATAATAAAGAGGGCCATTGAACCCTAGAGCAATAGAGGCCAAGTGGTGAGACTTAGTCTCTGAAACCAGATGTATGCAACTATTACAAGGAAAGGTGGGATCAGAGTGGTGGCCAAGAAGGACTGATCTGCAAATGTTATGGATGTGGTTAATAGAACCAGCACCTCTAAAGACAAACAGATGGGCAATACTCATTTTATACTTGCAGAAGAAATCGAGGATGGATGTCCAGAGGCTGAAAACAGTCAGTCTCTAAAGTCATAATTGCTCACACAGTTTCCAGACCTGAGGCAGTTTTCAGACTTGGAAACCATGGACTAAAGAGGAGGCTGGATTTCCAGGAGAAAGGATCTTGTAACACATGGCAAACACAGATGGTAGTGATGATTCCCATAGTCCTTCCCCAGAGGGAGGGATGCCTGTGTACTCATACTCAGGTAACTGTTTATTGGACACCTGCCTGGCAGCTTCTTGGTCCAAACATCAGCACTCTCCATTTTAGTTATAAGGAATATTATATTGAGCTCAGGGATCCTGGGGGCTTTTGGGGGCTGGAGAAAACAGTCATGCCAAAGGATACTAAGTGAAAGAAAAAAGTCTGTTAAAAAAAAAGGAAAACAAAGTAAAAAAAAAGAAAGAGAAGAAAATTAGATTATCTAGAGTTTAAACTAGGCTAAACCACTAGGGGGAAAAAAGTGAGACATGGCAGAGAAAAACAAAGTATAGTCATAATTTAAATAGTATTTGCCTGTTGTTTGGAACAAAGGGTAATGGAAAGAACTTCATTCTAAGAAAGTTTTCATGAGTTTTTCTTTTTTTTTTTTTTTGATGTGGAGAAATTGTAGTCAGTGAGTATATTTTAATGACTTTTTTTTTTTTAGTAAAGATGGGACTATTTTAAGTGTTAGCATCTAATTATTTAATCAAAAGACAGATAATTTCTAATGGAGTATGATTAGGATGTTATATCCAGCCAGAAATAATTCCTATTTGCTGCTAATGAATATATTATATACAATCTTGAGACATGTTTTGTTAATGTAATTGCATTGTCATTACGTTCTCTTTGACACTGGCTGTCTCCAGGGGTAATCCAAGGGGCAGGAGAGAGTTGTTTCTGTAGAATTGCTGCTCCAGAGAAGCTTCATGTGACTCATGCGCCGCCGGGAAAGTGCTGTGTGTAGAAGACGAACCAGGAACATTCAGAACCTGTCACACAAACGGGGAGAAATATCAATTATATTAAAATTGTTAAAAGAATGAATGCATTTCCTACATGGAACAGGCATTTACATGTATATGTATAAATCTGGGTCTCTTTTATGTTGTTTGCACTTATATTTTTATTTATGCCTTCAGATTTCGGGATATGTATGTGTGTGCCTTTGAGAGTGAGGACATGATGGAGCAGCACCTTTGTAAATGTAAGACTTTGAGCCATACAGCAAGCTTGAGAACAAAATAAAACAATGCAAAGCATTTGGAGTCTCTAGTTTCTTCTCTGCTGTTTAGTAGCTATTGACGTTGTGAAAATTCCTTCATTCTCTGGGCCTGGAGTTCTTGTAAACGACAAAGGATGACCTCCCCTACCTTAGCACCTCCTCCAAGGCAAATTCTCTCTGTCCTGAGAATGATAAGCACCAACTTAAAAATATGTGTATATATAAACATTGAGAATGTAAAGGAGATATTATATATACATAATATACCTATATCCATACATGTGTGTATAATCATTCTCCTCAAAATTTAGAGGCAAGATATGCAAAAAATCATTAATAGCAGTTTCCTGTGGGGACAGAAATAAATTCGGGAAGGACATTTTTACTTTTCATTTCATTCCTTTCTCTACTTTGGAATTTTTACTCTCTCTCTCTCTCTCAATCTCTGTGTGTGTGTGTGTGCGCGTGAGTGTGTGTGTGCATGTGTGTGTGTACATTAGAAAAAATAACCTCTCTTCAGTCTTGATATTGTTTCAGCTTTTGCTCTTCTCCACAGTGGGCCCCAAAAGATGTGGTTTCTATTTCAACATCAAACACAGACTTTTTCTAGGGCCCAGACAAAACTAGTATCTGAAAAGAGAAAGCAAATCCGAGGGAAGCAGGTCAGCAACATCTGCTACAGCATCGTGTTCAAAGGGCCTGAGAGATTTGTTTTTGATAAGCTGCAGTAAAATGTATCTGCCTATAGACAGAAAAACAGGCAAATAAGTCTATACAAATTTTTATTATTTTAACTTAGACTTAAAAAGTGTTTACATTTGCCCTACTTGCCATATATATTTCGCTTTCTGAAAAGTTTGAGAATGAATTTCAGAATTGTGCCTCTTTGCCCCTAAATACTTCAATATGTATTTCCTAAGGATGTACCAAGAATATTCCTAAAAATACAACCACAGTACAGTTATTCAAATCAGAAAACTTAACATGGATACAAAGCTGTTATTCAATTTATAGTCCATATTTAAATTTTGGAAATTGTTGCAATATCTTTTTTGAGACAGAGTTTTGCTCTTGTTGCCCAGGCTGGAGGGCGATAGTGTGATCTCGGCTCACCGCAACCTCTGCCTCTTGGTTTCAAGCAATTCTTCCGCCTCAGCTTCTTGAGTCACTGAGATTACAAGTGCCTGCCACCATGCCCAGCTCATTTTTGTATTTTTAGTAGAGACAGGGTTTCACCAAGTTGGCCAGACTGGTCTTGAACTCCTGACCTCAGGGCGTCTGCCCACCTAGGCCTCTCAAAGTGATCCTGCAATATCTTTTATAGCTATTTTCCTCAGCTCTATTCAAGAATTACATGTTGCATTTAGTTGCCATATCTCTATTCTCCTTAATCTGGAACAGTTTCTCAGTCTTTGTCTTGCATGGCCTTGACATTTTTTAGGAGAACAGGACATTTATTCTGTAGAATTCCTTTTAATTTGGATTTGTCTGATATTTCCTCATGTTTAGATTCACTGTATGCAAGTTTTTGACAATGCTGGAAGAGGATTTGTACCTCTTTTTGAGGTACCTGATGGTTGAGTTGATGTGGTGTCTGTAGATTTCTTTACTGTCAAGTTTCTATTTTCCTCTAACTAATACATACATTATGAGGAGATACACGCACACAATACATGACTATATTTATATATCTGTAAAAAACAAGCAAGATCCCATCTCTACAAAAATAAAAATACAATTAGCTGGGCGTGGTAGTGCATGCCTGTAGTCCCAGTACTAGGGAGGCTGAGCTAGGAGGATCACTTGGGCCCAGGAGTTTGAGGCTGCAGTGAGCTATGATCATGCCACTGTGCTCCAGCCTAGGCCAAAGAGCAAGACCCCAAAACCACACACAAAAAAGTCATACTGATATGATACCTCTAGTTCCTTCCAATCCAGTACCCCAGGCTTTATGCTCTTCTTTCTCAGTTTCCTGTTTTAACTCCGGTCATGTGGAAGAGAGAGTGAAGTCAACATACAGAAAAGCAGAAAAAACCTGGACAGAAACCCCCGGTGCTAACATAAATCCCTCTATGCCTGCCTTTCCCAAGGTTTTTGAATATTCCAGGAAACCCTTCTTTTTCTAACTAGTCTAGTTGGATTTTAGTCTTTTGCAGCTAGAAGATTGTTGCCTCATACTGTGATGAGGGAAAATCCAGTGTCATCATGGTCCCTTTGACATTCTCCTTTACAAATAGTTTTGCAATGATAACTCACTAACTTTTACCCTTGTGGTGTTTTACTGTATCTCCCTGCAGAATTGAGGAGACTGACATTTATTACAATGCTGTACTGCACCATTTAGGCATGACATAAAATTTAATCCTGATGATAATTTGTAGCATTAATAAGAGAATCCTCATTTTGTAGATGAAAGATTTGAGACTGAGAGAATTTAAGAGACTTGTAAGGGACACACAGAATAGAATAAGATCCCTAACCTCTCTGTAAATTAATTTTCTTCCCCACACAATTTTGCTTTTTACCTAACTCCTTACCCTGGCAATTCATTCATTCAGCAACTGTTTTCTGAGTACTATATATGTCATTCTATATCAGAGTCAATTAAACAGACTTGTCAGTATCTGTCAACCCTGTTGGTTGCTTTAGTACTTTGGAGAGATTTTAAATTACACTCACATTATAACAGGAAAAATACTAAAGAAAAAAAAACAAACCCTGAGTCAAAGTTCTTGTACTCAAAGAGTTATAAGTAAACTACTTACATTCAAAACTGGTATCTGATTTTCTAGAGAAAAAAATACATGTTGATATTTATAAGTACTTATTGGTAAATATTTATTGTATACAAAATAATTGTCATGATTTCAGTCCAGATTTCTCAGAGATGGTCCCTTAGAAAGTTTACTTGGAATAGATCTGACTCATTTACATGATTCAATCCATCCATACAAATAGTGATAGTTATTTGAAGGTTATTAAATGATGCTCAAGCAGAAACATGAATCATGATTAAGGATGAGTGGTGTGTTTCATGCCCTTGAAATCGCTAGGATATGGATGCCCACGGCTTTGCTCACTGCTCCTCTTGGCCAACCCTGATGAAGACATTCGGTGTCCTTCTGTACTTTCATGTGTCCCTTAGCCAGAGCCAAAGAGTCCAGCGCACAGCTGTGCTGGAGCTTCAGAGGTTTTTGGATGCCCCTGCAGTGAGCCTGTCCCTAGAGGACTTCACAAGATCCTGCCCTGAGTGCTCTAAGTTCTCAGAAACACATCATTTCAAGTTTAGAAATACAGGGTCCACATATTAGAATCCTTGTTAAATCCTCATGAGAAATGAAAAAAGGCTTTCCCCCTACCACTTTCTTCAGTGAGCAAAGGAAAGAAACAAACGTTTTTTTAAAGTACCAGGTCTTATGCCAGTGGCACTTTGTACACATTTTGTCTTATAATCCTCATAATAACTAAGGGAAATTATTTTAACACTCTCCATTTTGCATGTGAGCAATGGGTTCAGAGGAATTAATGTGAACAAGATCACAAGCTGGAAAAGGACAGAGTCTGCAGTCAAACCAAAATACCTTTGACTCAGTTCAGCCCTTTGAAAGCTGCAGCGTGGACTTCCAATGAGCCCACACTCCCTGGCCTTGCAGCAGTTGGAAATGTGGCTCATGTATTAATTAGGGTAACTGTTTGATCCACTATTTGTAAGGGCTGTGCCTACATTCTAATAATAATTGTATGGAATTTATTATTTTAAATTAGACACGTATATTATTGCATATAGTTATTTTTTACATAGAAATCTTACTATTTGGTATTACCAATAATTAACACTGTGTGGGCATGAATTGCTATGAGATTCACATATTTTGGTTATGTGAAGCACTTTATAAAGGAAATAATAATTTTTTTTTTTTTGGAGACAGAGTCTTGGTCTGTCGCCCAGGCTGGAGTGCAGTGGTGCAATCTCAGCTCACTGCAACCTCCATCTCCTGGGTTCAAGCAATTCTCGTGCTTCAGCCTTCGAAGAAGCTGGGATTACAGGCCTGTGCCACCACACCCGGCTAATTTTTGTATAATTTAGTAGAGACAGCTTTTAGCCATGTTTGACAGGCTGGTCTCAAACTCCTGGCCTCAAGCAATCTACCTGCCTCGGCCTCCCAAAGTGCTGGGATTACAGGCATGAGCCACCACACTGTGTCTGGCCTGGAAATAATAAGTTTGGGGCAAAACTTGCCATTCCCCTGTTGATGACATGGACTTTTGATTGTTATGATTTTTAATATCCAATATAAGTAAAATCAATATAAAACAACACTGTTATTTAATTCTGTATTACATTTGTTCATTTTTTGATAATAAAGTAAATATAACAACAATAGAAATAATGTGTAAAAAGAAATCTTACCATGTTTACCCTATAGAATAAATACGTTTTTGTACATTAGAAAGGGGAATATTCTTGTCCTGACTAATTATGAATAAGCAGTATATCTGAGGACAATGGGGGAGGGAGTTGCATGTAAGTGTGCATGTGCATGCACGTGTGTGTGTGTGTGTGTTTGTACGTGAGTGTGCACCCAACATCTCCCCCAATTGGCTCCTCCTGAGCTATACCACATTTCATATTTGGTTGGTTCCTAATACATCACAATAGCAAAGTGCTGTTATGCAAATACTAAATATTATATACACACCTACTATATACCCACAAAAATTAAAAATTAAGAATTAAGAAAAAGATGTTGAAGGGATGCAAGGAAGGGGCCACAAGCCTAGGCATGCAGGCAGCCCCCAGAAGTTGGAAGAGGTAGGGAAAGAGATTCTCCCCTAGAGCCTCCAGAGAGACCCAGCCCAGCCAACCCCTTGATTTCAGCCCAGTGAAACCCATTTCAGACTCTGGCCCCCAGAACTTTGAGAAAATACATTTTAAGACACTCAAAAAAAAACCCCCAAAATTAAATATTAGTGTTTCATTCTTTTGAAGTGAAGAGAACAAAGAAGAAAAAGCCCAAAATGCTATTAACTCCCCTTAACTCGGTAAAGTGCATTTTTTTTTTTGTTTTTTGTTTTTGTTTTTGCATTCTAACTTGCATAGATTTGGACTCAGTTAATTTTCAAACAAGCCACAGTCAAATGGTATCATGTTGTTTCTAACTAGGTAAAGAAACGCTTTCCCACAGTGGTTACCGATGGAGGTCTTCGCTTGTGTGCTATTTAAGTCTCTGTGCCATGGTGCCCCAGTCTCTCTCTGCTCTGCCATTTCTCTCCCCAAGTTCTTTGCCCTCCATTTCCATCCCTGGCTCCATATCTTGCCCCGCTGCTCATCCAGCTGGTGGACTAGCATCTCAGTTTGTGTGTTTTTGGACCATAACTTTGGCAGGTTTACTATGTTACCACTTCCTTCTGGTATTTGTCCAACGGTGTTTGAACCACAGGCTTGAGGAAGACCATCTGCAACCTCCCCTAGGTCCTAAGGGACCAGCAGCCAGGCCCATCAAACAAAACGAAATTTCAGAGACCACTGGGCTGGTATACATAATTCAGCCACCGACAGCATTTGGATCTTTCTGATCCCATCTTTCTTTAAAAGTTTTATATTTGGTTCATCCTAGATTTTTTTGCATTGGTTTTTATTTTTAAAATACGGTATTAAGATATTTATCTTGATGACTGATCTTCTGTGACCCTGGACTCCTCCTGTCTCTGAACCCCCAGCGTCTGTCTCCAATTTCCTTACCGCTGTGCGACCTCCCCAGACCCGGGCCAGCTCAGTGCTTTGGGTGAGAGAATTTCAGCCCAAGTGACCAGCTTAGTGGGTCACTCCTGTCCTGGCCCCCTGACCTCTTGTACCAGGAGAAGAAGTATGGCCTGCTGAATTTTTACTAAGCATGGGACCCATCGCAGTAATGGCTGCTTACACTGGTCAGAGCCAGGATCAACACAGGCATGTACATCCCCTGGCATCTCAAAGGTGGGCCTGAGGGACAGTGACATGTAAGCGGTGGGGGATGGCAAATACATACCAACCATGGGTTTTTGTTCAATATTCCGTATAATCCAATACCTTTTATTTTGAAATAGTATTCTGGGTTGGTTAAACATCTTGCAATCGCTTTTCCTGACATATACTCCATCACCTAGAAACAGGTACAAAATACAATTCTATTTTTAGAAATCCTAATTGGGCATCTTCTCTTTTGTAACCAAGGCCATACAGAGTATTTGAGAAACTTCTGCCTGTATCCTTTGTTGGTGCCCCAGAGCCGGGCTCTGACCCTGCCCCCAGCAGAGGCCTGGCCATGGAGCAGGACCTGGCTGTGGTCTGAGTGGCTCTAGATGCCTGGAGTCACTGGTGTGCAGGGGCTCTCAGCCTTGAAGATGGAGATGGCAAGGATCAGAGCAAGAAGGAGTAGAAGGAGCCCCAAGAACAGGAGAACAGTGCCCAAAGTCATCAACTAGGAGAATAACCAGAGGACCAGGAGAGGCCTTTGGAGGCACACTGACCTGAGTCCTGAGTCTCGGCTCTGCCTCTGATGCGGTGTGTGGCTGTGGGAAACTGACTGAGGGGTTTTCTGTTGCGGGTGTTGCTGGTGTTTTTTTTTAATTTTTATTTTTATTTATTTATTTATCTTTTATTATATTTTAAGTTCTGGGATACAGGTGCAGAACGTGCGGGTTTGTTACATAAGTATACATGCCCCGTGGTGGTTTGCTGTACCCATCAACCAGTCATCTACATTAGATATTTCTCCTAATGCTATCTCTCCCCTAGTCTCCCATCCCCTGACAGGCCCTGGTGTGTGTTGTTCCCCTCCCTGTGTCCATGTGTTCTCATTGTTCAACTCCCAATTGTGAGTGAGAACATGTGGTGTTTGGTTTTCTATTCTTGTGTTAGTTTGCTGAGAATGATGGTTTCCAGCATCATCCATGTTCCTGCAGAGGACATGAACTTATCCTTTTTTACAGCTGCATAGTATTCTATGGTGCATATGTGCCACAGTTTCTTTATCCAGTCTACTACTGATGTGCATTTGGGTTGGTTCCAAGTCTTTGATACTGTGAACAGTGCCTCAATAAACATAAGTGTGCATGTGTCTTTATAGTAGAGTGATTTATAATCCTTTGGGTGTATATCTGGTAATGGGATTCCTGGGTCAAATGGTATTTGTAGTTCTAGATCCTTGAGGAATCACCACACTGTCTTCCACAATGGTTGAACTAATTTACACTCCCACAAACAGTATAAAAGCGTTCCTATTTCTCCACATCCTCTACAGCATCTGTTGTTTCCTGACTTTTTATTTTTTATTTTTTTTTATTTTTTTCACTGTTCAAGGTTTATTGGGGGTTTTAGTTGGTATAACACTTGGATAGTTGGTTGTATTGTTTATATGTAGATCTTTTTATGTTATATGGTAATGTACACTACTGATATATATAGCTCACAAAATAAGCTCCTTTGGAACAATTACGCACAAGACATACGATACTGGATTTATACACTGGATCCCAGGATGTGACTGACTGAGAAAAAATGTTGGACTAGGCATGTTCAGTGAAGGAGCCAGGAAATTATATAACACACAGTAAACATCCACCT
>NW_012114777.1:4675572-4696960 GCF_000951035.1 Colobus angolensis palliatus | reverse complement strand
TTGGAGTTTGCAGTTACACTATAGTCTTTCCCAGAGACAATCTTTGGTGTTCTAAGGAAAAGGCTGCCATGTTGGAGATCCATCATCTCTCCCTTCAATTTGTCTTCGATGACATCAACAAGAGCAAGTTCATCTGCCAAGTCCTTCATTAAGACACTGATGGCACAGGCCATGCCAACAGCACCAACCCCAACAACTGTAATCTTATTCTGGGGAGTCTGTTCTTCCTTTAGAAGATTATGAATCAGCTGATCCTTGAGAGTTGCCATATTGGACTTGGAACCAAAAGGAATCGTACCGGGAATGCACGTCAGGCGGTCGTCCAGGACACGCGACAATGAGATCCGGAATAGGCGACAGCGGCTGCAGCACGTTTCCTGACTTTTTAATGATTGCCATTCTAACTGGCGTGAGATGGTATCTCACTGTGGTTTTGATTTGCATTACTCTAATGACCAGTGACGATGAAATTTTTTCATGTTTGTTGGCTGCATATATGTCTTCTTTTGGGCAGTGTCTGCTCATATCCTTTGTCCACTTTTGATGGGGTTGTTTGTGTTTTTTCTTATAAATCTGTTTAAGTTCTTTGTAAATTCTGGATATTAGCCCTTTGTCAGATGGATAGATTTGCAAAAATCCCATTCTGTAGGTTGCCTGTTCACTCTGATGATAGTTTCTTTTGCTGTGGAGAAGCTCTTTAGTTTAATCAGATCTCATTTGTCTATTTTGGCTTTTCTTGCCATTGCTTTTGGTGTTTTAGTCATGAAGTCTTTGCCCGTGCCTGTGCCCTGAATGGTATTGCCTAGGTTTTCTTCCAGGGTTTTTATGGTTTTAGGTCTTATGTTTAAGTCTTTAATTCATCTTGAGTTAATTTTCATATAAGATGTAAGAAAGGGATCCAGTTTCAGCTTTCTTCATATGGCTAGCCAGTTTTCCCAACACCATTTATTAAACAGAGAATCCTTTTGCCATTGCTTGCTTTTGTCAGGTTAGTCAAAGATCAGATGGTTGTTGATGTGTAGTGTTATTTCTGAGGCCTCTGTTGTGTTCCATTGGTCTATATATCTATTTTGGTACCAGTACCATGCTGTGTTGATTTCTGTAGCCTTTTGATATAGTTTGAGGTCAGGTGGCATGATGCCTCCAGCTTTTTTCTTTTTGCTTAGGATTGTCTTGGCTACATGGGCTCTTTTTTGGTTCCATATGAAATTTAAAGTAGTTTTTTCTAATTCTGTGAAGAAAGTCAGTGGTAGCTTGATGGAAATAGCATTGAATCTATATATAACTTTGGGCAGTATGGTCATTTATTGATTCTTCCTATCGATAAGCATGGAAAGTTTTTCCATATGTTTGTGTCCTCTATTATTTCCTTGAGCAGTGGTTTGTAGTTCTCCTTGAAGAGATTCTTCACATCCCTTGTAAGTTGGATTCCTAGGTATTTTATTCTCTTTGCAGCAATTATGAATGGGAGTTCACTCATGATTTGGCTCTCTGTTTTTCTGTTACTGGTGTGTACGAATGCTTGTGATTTTTGCACATTGATTTTGTATCCTGAGACTTTGCTGAAGTTGCTTATTAGCTTAAGGAGATTTGGGGCTGAGACAATGGAGTTTTCTAAATATGCAATCATGTCATCTGCAAACAGAGACAATTTGACTTCTTTTCCTAATTGAATATGCTTTATTTCTTTCTGTTGCCTGATTGCCCTGGCCAGAACTTCCAATACTATGTTGAATAGAAGTCATGGGAGAGGGCATCCTTGTCTTGGGCTGGTTTTCAAAGGGAATGCTTCCAGTTTTTGCCCTTTCAGTATGATATTGGCTGTGGATTTGTCATAAATAGCTCTTATTATTTTGAGATACATTCCATCAATGCCTAGTTCATTGACAGTTTTTAGCACGAAGGGCTGTTGAATTTTGGTTTTTGTCATTGGTTCTGTTTACGTATTGGATTATGTTTATTGATTTGTGTATGTTGAACCAGCCTTGCATCCCAGGGATGAAGCCGACTTGATCGTGGTGGATAACCTTTTTGATGTGCTGCTGGATTGGGTTTGCCAGTATTTTATTGAGGATTTTTGCATCGATGCTCATCAGGGATATATGCCTGAAATTTTCTTTCATTGTTGTATCTCTGCCAGGTTTTGGTATCAGGATGATGCTGGCCTCAGAAAATGAGTTAGAGAGGATTCCCTCTTTTGCTGTTGTTTGGAATAGTTTCAGAAGGAATGCTACCAGCTCCTCTTTGTACCTCTGGTAAAATTCAGCTGTGAATCCATCTGGTCTTGGACTTCTATTGGTTGGTAGGTTATTAACTGTTGTCTCAATCTGAGAACTTGCTATTGGTCTATTCAGGGATTCGATTTCTTCCTGGTTTAGTCTTTGGAGAGTGTGTGTCCAGGAATTTATCCATTTCTCCTGGATTTTCTAGTTTATTTGTATAGAGTTGTTTATAGTATTCACTGATGGTAGTTTGCATTTCTGTGGGATCAGTGGTGACATCCTCTTTATCATTTTTTACTGCATCTATTTGATTCTTCTCTCTTTTCTTCTTTATTAGTCTGGCTAGTGGTCTATCTATTTTGTTGTTCTTTTCAAAAAACCAGCACCTGGATTCATTGATTTTTTGAAGGGTTTTTCGTGTCTCTATCTCCTTCAATTCTGCTTTGGTCTTAGTTATTTCTTGTCTTCTGCTAGCTTTTGAATGTGTTTGCTCTTGTTTCTCTAGTTCTTTTAATTGTGATATTAGGGTGCTGATTATAGATCTTTCCTGTTTTTCCTTGTGGGAATTTAGTGCTATAAATTTCCCTCTACACACTGCTTTAAATGTGTCCAGAGATTCTGGTATGTTGTGTCTTTGATCTCATTGGTTTCCAAGAACATCTTTATTTCTGCCTTAATTTTGTTATTTACCCACTAGTCATTCAGGAGCAGGTTGTTCAGTTTCCATGTAGTTGTGAGGTTTTGAGTGAGTTTCTTAATCCTGAGTTCTAATTTATTGCACTGTGGTATGAGAGACTCTTATGATTTCCATTCTTTTGCATTTGCTGAAGACTGTTTTACTTCCAACTATGTGGTCAATTTTGGAATAAGTGCACTGTGGTGCTGAGAAGAATGTATATTCTGTTGAATTGGAGTGGAGAGTTCTGTAGATGTCTATTAAGTCCACTTGGTCCAGAGCTGAGTTCAAGTCCTGGATATCCTTGTTAATTTTCTGTCTCATTGATCTATCCAATATTGACAGTGGGGTGTTAAAGTCTCCCGGTAATACTGTATGGGAGTCTAAGTCTCTTTGTAGGTCTCTAAGGAGTTGCTTTATGAATCTGGGTGCTCCTGTATTGGGTGCATATACATTTAGGATAATTAGCTCTTCTTGTTGCATTGATCCCTTTACCATTATGTAATGCCCTTCTCTGTCTATTTTGATCTTTGTTGATTTAAGGTCTGTTTTATCAGAGACTAGGATTGTAACCCCTGCTTTTTTGTGCTTTTCATTTGCTTAGTAAATCTTCCTCCATCCCTTTATTTTGAGCCTATGTGTGTCTTTGCACGTGAGATTGGTCTCCTGAATACAGCACACCGATGGGTCTTGATTCTTTATCCAATTTGCCAGTCTGTGTCTTTTAATTGGGGCATTTAGCCCGTTTACATTTAAGACTGATACTGTTATGTGTGAATTTGATACTGCCATTATGATGCTAGCTGGTTATTTTGCACGTTAGTTGATGCAGTTTCTTCATAGCATCGATGATCTTTACAATTTGATATGCTTTTGCAGTGACTGGCACTTGTTATTCCTTTCCATGTTTGGTGCTTTCTTCAAGAGCTCTTGCAGAGCAGGCCTAATAGTAACAAAATCTCTCAGCATTTCCTTGTCTGTAAAGGATTTTATTTCTCCTTTGCTTATGAAGCTTAGTTTGGCTGGATATGGAATTCTGGGTTGAAAATTCTTTTCTTTAAGAATGCTGAATATTGGCCCCCATTCTCTTCTGGCATGTAGGGTTTCTGCCGAGAGATCCGCTGTTAGTCTGATGGGCTTCCCTTTGTGGGTAAGCTGACCTTTCTCTCTGGTCACCTTTAGTACTTTTTCCTTCATTTCAAGCTTGGTGAATCAGAAGATTATGTGTCTTGGGGTTGCTCTTCTCAAGGAGTATCTTTGTGATGTTCTCTGTATTTCCTGAATTTGAATGTTGGCCTGTCTTGCTAGGCTGGGGAATTTCTCCTGGGCAATATGCTGAAGAGTGTTTTCCAACTTAGGTCCATTCTCCCCATCACTTTCAGGCACACCAGTCAAACATAGATTTGGTCTTTTCACGTAGTCCCATACTTTTTGGTAGCTTTGTTCTTTTCTTTTCACTCTTTTTTCTCTAATCTTGTTTTCTCACTTTATTTCATTGAGTTCATCTTCAGCCTCTGATATCCTTTCTTCCACTTGATCCATTCGGCTATTGATACTTGTGTATCCTTCACGAAGTTCTCATGCTGTATTTGTCAGTTCCATCAGGTCATTTATGTTCTTCTCTAAACTGGTTATTCTAGTTACCAACTAATCTAACCTTTTTTCAAGGTTTTTAACTTCCTTGCATTGAGTTAGAACATGCTCCTTTAGCTTGGAGAGTTTATTACCCAACTTCTGAAGCCTACTTCTGACAATTCATCAAACTCATTCTCCATGCAGTTCTGTTCCCTTGCTGGCAAGGAGTTGTGGTCCTTTGGAGGAGAAAAGATGTTCTGGTGTTTAGAATTTTCAGCCTTTTTGTGCTGGTTTCTCCCCATCTTTGTGGATTTATCTACCTTTGGTCTTTGAAGTTGGTGCCCTTGAGATGGGGTCTCTGAGTGGACGTCCTTTCTGTTGATGTTAATAATATTCTTTTCTGTTTGTCAGTTTTCCTTCTAACAGTCAGCACCCTCTGCTGCAGGTCTGCTGGAGTTTGCTGGAGGTTTGCTCCAGACCCTCCTTGCCTGGGTATCACTTGCAGAGGCTGCAGATGAGCAAAGATTACTGTCTTTTCCTTCCTCTGGGAGCTTCTTTCCAGAGAGACACCCACCAGATGCCAGCCAGAGCTCTCCTTTATGAAGTGTCTGTCGGTCCCTACTGGGAGGTGTCTCCTAGTCAGGATACATGGGGGTCAGGGACCCACTTCAGAAGGCAGTCTGTCCCTTATCAGAGTGCAAACACTGTGCTGGTAGATCTGCTGCTCTCTTCAGAGCTGCCAGGTTGGGATGTTTAAGTCTGCTGAAGCTGCACCCACATTTGCCCCTTCCCCAAGGTGCTCTGTACCAGGGAGGTGGAGGTTTTATCTATAAGTCCCTGACTGGGGCTGTTCTCTTTTTTTCAGAGATGCCCTGCCTAGAGAGGAGGCAGTCTGGGCACAGGGGCCTTGCTGAGCAGGGTTGGGCTCCACCCAGTTGGAACTTCCCTTTGCTTTGTTTACACTGTGAGGGTGAAACCACCTACTCAAGCCTCAGTAATGGCGGACGCCCCTCCAAGCTTGAGCATCCCAGGTTGACTTCAGACTGCTATACTGGCATGAGAATTTCAAGCCAGTGGGTCTTAGCTTGCTGGGCTCCCTGGGGGTGGGACCCACCAAGCCAGACTACTTGACTCCCTGACTTCAGCCCCCTTTCCAGGGGAGTGAACGGTTCTGTCTCACTTGTTCCAAGTGCCACTGGGGTATGAAAAAGAAAAACTCCTGCAGCTAGCTCAGTGTCTGCCCAAACGGCCGCCCAGTTTTGTGCTGGAAACCCAGGGCCCTGTTGGTGCAGGTACGGAAGGAATCTCCTGGTCTGTGGGTTATGAAGACCATGGGAAAAGTGCAGTCTCTGGGCTGGAGTGCAAGGTATAGTCCCTAATGGCTTCCCTTGGCTGGGAGAGGGAGTGCCCCAGCCCTTTGAGCGTCCCAGGTGAGGGGAGCCCCACCCTGCCTTGGCTTGCCCTCCTTGGGCTGCAACCACTGTCCAACCAGTCCCAATGAGATGAACTGTGTACCTTAGTTGGAAATGCATTAATCACCAGCCTTCTGCATCGATCTCGCTGGGAGCTGCAGACTGGAGCTCTTCCTATTCAGTCATCTTGCCAGCAACCGCTGGTGTTTCTTAACCTGTAAGATAGGGATAACAATATCTACCTCATAAAATTGTTTTGAGAATTAGAAAAGGTGCCACAGGTAAAACACCTGCATCAGGTGGGTACTACATAGATAATTGTCACTATTATGACTACTGATGTGTGGCAAGAGTCCTCAGAACAGAGTGCTTGATTAACCTCAGTCAATGAAGGCTGTCATTTTTATTGGTGGAAATAATAATATTACTACTACAACTCCTACTAATATGTGGCTGAGGGAGAAATTCAAGGATGTAATGTGTGACTCAAGTTTGTGATATGTCACAGTGGAGGACAGAGCAACTGATTTGCTTGGAAATGTGCTTTCACTGGGTCAAAGACTTGGGTATTGAGGAGGCTGCAGAATCTGGTGGCTGACTCAGGGAGGCTGGGGACTGAGCAGGGGTACAGCTGGGCTGAGGTCTGTTATTCCAGTTCTTAGCCCTTCTTAAAGGGTCCAGTAAAAGCCCCCATTGCATAGTCCCCCAAAATTCTTAGGGCCTAGTTCTTTTTCTCCAATTGGTCTACAAAGCCAATTACAAAACAACACATTGACATTTACAGAATGTCAGGCAAAGCTAAAAGAAAAGCAATGTGGCTCCACCGTATTTGAGAAGGGCCTGTCAGAGGATGGGGTCATTTGAACTGAATTTGATGCAGCAAAACAAAATGCTAGATTTTGACAAGATCTTAAATGAAGACTGCTGAAGTAGATTAGATCTGATGTGACCTGAGGCAGAACTTGTTCTTTCCAGTAAGAGAAAGTAGCCTCCTGCCTGTGTTTGAGTGTGTTTGCCTGGGGTGGTGGGCAAATGGGAGAAGTTGAGGGAAATCAATTCCATTTACAAATGAATCCATTTGGAACTTAGCAAGGACAGATGAACACACCAACATCTCTCTTATGGGGAGCAGTGTGGCCCAGTCATGATCACTTGGGCCTGAAACACCTCATAGTTGCTGAGAGAAAGCACATTGTAGCAATACAAATCCCTTTTGCTGAATAGGCCTGCTGGTATCATATCCATTTACACTGCTGCATTTTTACACAGGTCACACCTGATTTAGGTGAAACCCCAAAGCAACAGCCATCAACTACATGTGCTGCTCACCATTTCCCTCCTTTCCACCTCCAGCTCCTGATCCTTTTGGTGATGTTTGTTGCTAAGGAATCTAGTGTGGCCTGGGGACATCTAGGTCATATTGCTGTGGATTAAAAGGAAGAACTAGAGGGCTCCTTTGGAGTTAGCTGTCATCATCAGATGCCTCTGGCCTGCCACCCACCTGTAGCTCAGTCCTTCACCTGTGCAGCTCTGCTTTCGCTTTGCAGATGCAAGTCATACATCAGTGGATTTTTTAAGGAATAATCTTTGACTTCTCTGTAGCATTTGGATATTGACTGTTGGATTCCTGCTTCTTTGATTTTGCATGAACTACATTATACAGATTCTCTGCTGCTCTCCTATCCCATTTCCCATTTAGAGTTCCCTTCCTCATGCTCCTCCCAGAGGTGAGGTCCACAAGGTTTTCTCCTCTTTTCTCTGACCCTGCAGTGCAGAAATCACTTCTTCTCACAAGGCCAGGAATCACCTGAACACACAATTCACAGAGCACGCCTTGCCGCTCACCCCTCCCAGAGTTCAGGTCACATTTTCCCAACTTCCTCTGCATTCAGAGACATTCTCTCCCCTTCCTAGATGTTTGTGGCTGAAGGAGAGTACATGATTTCCTTTCCTTACTACCTCCAGGGCACTTGCTCTTTCAGAATTCTCTATTTGAGTGGTTGGCATCATCAGCATTCAAGTCACCCAGTCTTAAACCTCAGGATCATTATCTGCAACTTCTTCTCTCTTGCCTCTAGCCCTGTACCCACTCAAGCCTCTTAAGTCAATTATTCTTCAGGCAGACTCTCGCTTTCTGTCCCCACTAGTTTCCATGTTGGCAGCTCATGCTAGATCATCCTATCCCGTGCCCTGCCTCTAGGTTTTCTCCTCTCCACACTCATAGGATGCGTGGATAATACACACTACAGAGACCCTGCCTTAGACATTTCTAGTCTCCCCACTGCACTCAGCACAATTCTTTTTGAAACACAGACACTCAACAAATGTTCGTATAAAGAATGAATAAATAGAGGTGCGCCAGGCAGCAACCACTTCTGATGCAAGAGTGGCAACTGAGATAGGAAAAGGTTGCAATTGCAATTTACAAATGTTCTTCTGCTGAAAATGAACAAGAAGATTAAGCTATAAATACTCTTTCGGGGTAATTAAGTGGAACAAAAGGTAATAATTGTTAGCATAAAATGCCATCACATTTTAATAGATTCTGAAAATTAAACAGGCTTCCTGTTGATAGATCTTAAAGCATTTCTATTACGTATTAGAGAACATTAATTTCTGAAGACCCAGAAAAGACCTAGTCGTTTGAATTACATTGATGTTATTACCACAGAGCCTGAAAATTGTATATTTGGTATTAAGAAATCAAATACAGTCACTCTTAAACATTAGATGTCATTTGATCTGACATTAGATTTTTACTGCATTTACTGAGAAAGTAAGTTATTTTGCTACTGTATTATGAATCCTGACAGAAGACACAGGACTCTTAGGACAGAGGTAAAGCATTTTATTATTCACAACACAGCAAATGGCATGATTGCATTGGTTCCCTTACCCTTTAAGTCCCAAAAGGATGAACAGCCCAAAAGGATGCCTGCATAAGGAGTGGGTTGTGCTACAGGAAGTGACTTGAGGAACCCTGAAAAGAGCCCAGATGGAGGCATTATACATTCTTTAAGATTGTTCACTAAAAACACAACCCAAGGAAATGGCTCAGGTGAAGAGGTTCAGCACCCTGCAGTCTTTTTTTCCCCCCACATATACCTCTGTAAGCAAAGTGTCTTAAATTCTTGACAGACACAACAAGAGCCTGCAGGGATGTGAAGAGCCATGGTGAATTGCCTCTCCTAACATATTTCAGATAAGAATTAATACTCAAAGTAACAAGGATATCATTATTAGCTTTCTGAATTTAGGGTATAGACTATTGGGACAATGATGAATATCCTTTGCACAAAAATAAACTAGGTTATCAGAAGAATTAATACTTATTAATTATGTGTGTGTATACATATAATAACACACACACATGCATACACACACACACACACACACACACACAGAGTGTGAGGAAAGGAAGATATAAGTTGTAACTTGGTATTTTTCCTCAAAGGGAATTTTTTTTTATGAACACATCTTAATGAGGCAAATGAAATTCTCTCACTTTAGCACAAAACTTGAAACCTTTGAAAAAAATCTCTTTCATGCTATGTATGCTTATTCTGAAAAGCCCATGGCTATTCCACTGCAGCAGGATCTGACATGATCTCAATTGTTGTTACTAACAGCATTAATTTATGGGACTATTTACTGTGTGATGCACTTTATGTTAGTGATGCATATTCAAAGGAGATAGAATAGTCCTTGTCCTCAAAAGACTTACAACTGAGTTTGGTCAGCATGATTAGTCACAGGTCCCATCATCTATTCTAGTACATCTGAGCATAAGGGAATATACTGAAGCAGATTTGTAGCTATGGAATCTCTGAGAGGGCCTGAGAACCAGGCAGGGCTGCTGCATCTCCAGAGAATACGCAATGAGGAGCAATCCAGCCAGAAGAAATCACACTGCGTGGAGGTCTGGAAGAGCAACACAGCAGCTATGGCCTGTGGCTTGGCACCTATAGTGCTCAGGACCAGACCCTTGACCCCTGCCATACTGCCCCAGAAACCTAGCTGCCTGTGCCGCTGTGCCCGTCAGAAGCTTCTCCCACAGTGACTGCTTCCTCCATTTTGTCACTTCTGTTGCTAAGTTGCTCACAGCGAAGACGGATTACAGAAGCTAGGGCTTGTTTCGAGCCTAGCAACAGGGACTCAGGGGAACTGAAATTTAGCTTTATAGTCTATGTCATACAGAAAGATAGGCTAGGAAGGTGAGCAGAATAGGTGAGCCAGTCTCTGGTTTCTGCCATCAGGTAGTATATACAAGTAGTAAATAGTAGGTAGCTATTAAATGGTTGCAAAAGAAAGGACTGCGGTAATGTACAAAGATGCTTAACGAATGTGTATAGATCATCACTGTCCAATAGAAACATGACATAAGCCAAAACTGTGATTTTACATTCTCTAGTAACCATGCAAAAAAGCAAAAAATAAAAAGGTGAAATTAATTGTATCAGTATAATTATTTAACCCAGTATATCCAATGTTATTATTTTAACATGAAATCAATATTAGAATTAATAAAGTGCTTTACATTCTTTTTGAATACTAAATTCAAATCTGGTTTGCATTTTTTCCTTATAGCACCTCTAAATTTCCATGAGCACATTTCAAGTGCTTCCCAGGCTTGTGGAGCTAGTGGCTACCACACTGGAAGGCACAGCTTTAAATGGACAGTGTTAGAGGAGCTCAGAGAGAGGGAATCAATCAGATCCAGGGTAGCTGAGCAGAGCTTCTTGGAAAAGTGGGACTTGAATCATCTTTGAAATAATGTTAGAACTTACAAAAGTTTGAAAATGGAAAAGAGCATGGCAAATGTCAAGGCTGGATATTTCTAGAGGCCTTGAAAAGCTTCAGCTACTAATTGTCCTTGCTGGATTTTTCATGGTTGAAATCTGATCCTGAGAAACCTGATTACAGGGATATGTTGAGTTTTCTCATGGAGGCGAGTATCTGGTAGCCAGCCTCAGAATACTGACATATGAAATCAAAGGGCCATTCTTTAATTTCAAGTTTTTATTTTAGGATAATTGTGGATTGATATGTAAGTGTAAAAAAATAACTACAGGAAAATCCACATACCCTTTATCCAGTTTCACTCAATGGTAACATCTTGTAAAGCCATAGGACAATGTCACAACCAGGATATTGACACTTAAACACAGTCAAGATACACAGCAGTTCGATCACACACAATCCCTATATTCCACTGTTCCCCTCCTTTTAATTTTTGAGACGGGAGTCTCGTTCTGTCGAGTAGCTGGGATTATAGTCGTCCGCCGCCATGCCTAGCTAAATTTTTGTATTTTTAGTAGAGACGGGTTTCACTGTGTTAGCCAGGATAGTCCCGATCTTCAGACCTCGTGATCCACCTGCCTGGGCCTCCCAAAGAGTTGGGATTACAAGTGTGAACCACCGCTCCTGGCCCCATGTTCCCCTTTTATAGCCACACCTACTTCCCACTTGCTCCCAGCCTCCCCCTATTTTTAAAATGTTTGTCAACCACTAATCAGTTTCCAGTGCTATAATTTTGTCATTTCAAGTATGTTACATATGGAATCATACAGTATGTAACTTTTGGAGACTGGCTCCTTAGACTCAGCATAAATTCTGTAGATTCATGAAGATTGTAGACTCTATCAACAGTTTGTTCCTTTTTATTGCTGACTGGTATTTCCATTGTATAGACTGTGAACACTGTCAGAATCAAAATGGAGTTATTAATGTTAAAAAAAAAAAAGTCCAACCTTGGACTGGCATTACCATTGTTATTGATCTTTACAGCAAGAATCATCATTTCAAAACAATTATGTTATTCTCCTCATTTTTCCTTTAAAAATCTTTGTCATTCTTTACTTCCCTGAATATAAACATAGTTAACTATGGTAACTGTATTCCCATCACAAGGCTCTAATGCCAAATAAACATAATTTTCTTTCAGAAAGCCTCCCTCTGTTTGTTGTTTGTTGACATAAATTGTGTTCAGAAGTGGAACCTAGAGTAGGATCCCATTTGGATGGAGCCAGAGATTCTTGGAATCAGTTTGCAGCACTTATTGAGCCTCTCTGCTTCATGGCTCACCTTTCCTGTCCTGAAGAGTCTTCTCTCAGCCAAGGATTCCTCTTTCGGGTAGCAGCTCTTGACTTTGTTTGCATAAAACCACCTTACTAAAGAACCATACATTCCTCCTGGGATGATAAAAGACTTTTTGTCTTTTCTGGTAAGTCTTTTCTGATACAAAGACAAGTGACTTTTGGGTTGAGCACTCTGGTTTCTATAATTTGCATTTTGTCTGTGAGGCATGTCATTTCTGGTGAATTCACTTTTGGTTGTATACCTAGTTTAATGTTTTGGTTGATTTGCAAGCCTGGGTTAAAATTTTTGTGAACACTATTATCTTGGTTTCTTTTGATTTGGTTTGACTCTTCTCCTTTGCTTGTTTCTATACATTTTCTGAGAGTAATCATAAACAATAAATGGTGGGCACAGGATGGCTAACTGAAAGCCACTGGGTGGTTGACACCACCTAAAACACCGGTCCAAGCTCTTGATGTCTTCTGACAATTAATAAGAAATGGAATGGGATTCTCAAACATTAAGGCTTGCCAGGTTTCTGGGACTCCAGCCAGCTACATATTATGGACTGTTCTTCACATTTTAAAACTGATGGGCAAAGTTACATTAAGAAAAATTCAGAGCTCAAATGTCCACTATTCAAACTCTCTAAAACACTTCTAACTATAGAGTTGGTATTGTGATTTCATGATTAAAATTCTAAAATTAAAGGTATAAGATCTTTGTACATTTGTATAAATGTCTAGGTGTGTTTATGCACATGGACATGTGTTATGTTATGTGTTGTATCTACATGGTAAATGCTCCAGAAATTTTATTTAGATTGGCTTAGATAAATAAATACTCATATAAAATATATAGTAATTAACCCGAGTGGCTCTTTAGCTCATGTGACTTAAACTGGCTTTAAAATTATTAACAAGATAGAAATATCTTCAGAAATGTCAGCATACAGTTTTGCTGGTCACATGGTTTTATATTAGTTTCTGCTGGATGTTGACATACAGATTATGAAACTGTAAACCCAGTCTAAACAGAATGACCTTTCCTTTTGCAATTCTTTTTGGTACTTAAGACTAATTTAATATTGTTGTTTTAATGAAAACAACTGTATCTTAGTGAGTTATTGACAAAATACCTATCTATTTAACTTTAAAGTTTTTACTTAGATGAACACCTGATATTCACAGGCTCTCAAGATGGTTAACAGAAATAATTCCAAATGATAACTAGCTTTGTCTAACATCTCAGTTTCCACAAGTAATCTAGGTAAACTATTAAAAATAAATACATCAGGTAAATGTAAATGGCATAAGCATTTATAAGTAAACTTTTTATGTAATTTAAAAATTTAAAGCTCTGTTGCATTAAATTAAGTAATAAATACTCATTAAATGTCTAGGTCATTTCCAAATACGACAAAAACTAAAACAAATTGGTGATCATAAATAAGTTGGTTTTGATCCCTTAGATTTTATAGAAAGACTAAATATATTTAGATCTATTAATAAACATAATAAATTATGGGAAAACACGTTTCTAAAAATTTTGAAAGGGTTCTCATCTACAGAACAATGATATGTGACAATTCAAATTTGCTTGCTAAAAATTAAGGTTACTAAGAGTTAAAAATTAATTAATATATAATTCTGTACCCAGAATGTGCACAAAAAAGTAAAATATGTTTCTGATAAGAAAAATTAGGACAAGGGCATTAAAAATGTGCTTTTCATTGAGAAAGAAACAGTAATATTGTTTATTTTGGAGGTTATTTAAAGTTTTTTTCAAGATTTGGATTTAGGAAGGAAACAGAAACAAGATAGAAAGGAACCAGCAAGAAGGAGAAAGAGATGCAAAGAAAGTTATGCCTGTGAAGATGTATTTTCACTAGGGAAGATTAAAAAGAAAAGAGACTGATTTTTTATTAGACAGAATCTTGTGTAGTAAATCTTTGTCCTAAAAGAAAATGACTGGTTATTTTAAAAAGAGAAAGCCTAGGAAAAAGCAGAAAATTCGAGCATGTTGTAAATGATCTGATTAAGTTGTAATAGGTTTCTTGAGGGAGGGATTTATGGAAGGAATGTTGTGTGTGATCAAGTTCGGTACAATTACAAGGAAATTATGTCTTAAAAATAAACTTCAATATTAAAAATATGCTAATATAAAACTAAAACATCTCATCCTCTATGTTAGAACAACAGATTTTTTTCAAGTATGAATTTGCTCTTAATAAAACTGTAAAAGGTTTTGATTTTAGTTCCAAAATCTGTTTCTTTAATAGTCGTCTTCTAAACTGCAGACAGTTTCTATTTCTGCCACATTTATTTCTGAAATACATTTAGTTTCCCTAGATTCAGGTTGGAAAAATGTTGTTGTTTTCATTCAGAATGATAAGTTCATTTCTTGAAGTAAAATTTTCTTTTCTGAAATATCTTGGATTCGTATTTCAGAGGTTCAACTCTTGCTGTATCTTGCTGTACATTGTTTGCAGGTCATGCATTATTGCTTTCAGCACTCCTTCTTTCTCCTCTTCAAAGAGTATATCATTTTGCTTGGCTGTGATAACTCTCTCCATCAATCTTTTCATCAGCTCCTGTAACATTTTCGTTCTGGTTCTATAATAACTTTGCTGTTATGGTCTGACACTGAAATGTTTATCTTAAATGCCTAGCAGAGCATCGTTTTTCTCCAAAATTACTTGATTCTGTATTCTTGACTTTTCTTTATGTGTGTGAATTGTAACCAGGAAACTCCTCATGTTGTCACTAAGAGCCATGTATTGCCCTGCTGAAGGTACCACTAGTTTTCTTGTTTGCATTCCCCTGTATATAGTGCACATTCAGAATCTTGGAAATATATTTTTCCTGTGTCTGATTAAATTTAAGTACTGTTTTTCAGCAGATTCCGTTTGCAAGTTACCTACATGGGCTTCAGTGAGGAGAAGCAAGAACACTGCAGGAGGTGCTTCTTTACTTTTCTAGTAACTGCCCTAAGAAACAAAGATTCTACTTTTTATCAAGATAGTTTCTTGTTTTGTCTTTATTAGATTTTTGGTTACCTAGGAAAACCAAACTGTAAAAGGTTTAAGGATTTTATGTGTATGTAACATTCGATATTGCTTTTGAAATCTTTTGATTATCACTCTGGTTAAATGACTATTATTTTATAGTGATCTGTCATTCTGTTTGGACGAAGTGTTTTGAACCTTTTGACATCTTTGGAAAGCTTCTCCAGGATTAAAATTCTAAATGAAGCCTGTTACACCTAAAATTAACTTTGGGCCTCTGGAGAGCCTCAAAGAATGTGTCTCTCATTTTGTAGTGATATTAAATGATTAGGCTTATTTGGTAAATTGTATGAGAAGCAATGTCAAATGATAAGTGATGCTAGATCTTCTTTCAGTTACATTTATGGATATATTACTGATATATTGTTTCAAACATTTTTATATAAATTCATAAAAACCTAATATGTTATCAGTCATAATTTTAGTTGTTAATATTAAACCCTTTTTCAAAATGATATTTTTGTGGATATTTATGTGAGTATCCTAAAAATTATATAAGACGTATAAAAGTCTGATGGTCCTAATGTGACATTGTCAGTCATAATTCTGATTATCTTAATGCCACATGTAATAAAAATAAATTTCATTGTAAATTGTGAACTTTCATCATTTTTTAAATCAGAGCTATCTTCAGTTATTGTTATCCACTGTTATTGTTTTGAATTCTTTAAATGCTTTGTAACCAGCTATAGTCCAAAATTGCTTTTCGTGGAGAAGTCTAACAAATACTCTCCAACACAGATTTCTGGTAATGTTAAGATCAATGAATGAAATAAAAATATTTCTAATATAGAACTCTAATATAGAAACTGATCAAGCAAAATAAAATTTAATTACATGAAATCAAATAACTGATTAAGAAGATCTTTTTTTTTCTTTGAGATGGAGTTTTTCTCCGTCACCCAGGCTGGAATGCAGTGGCAAAATCTCTGCTCACTGTAACCTCTGCCTCCTGAGTTCAAGTGATTCTCCTGCCTCAGCCTTTTGAGTAGCTGGGATTACAGGCAACCACCACCATGCCTGGCTAATTTTTGTATTTTTAGTAGAGACAGAGTTTCACCATGTTGTCCAGGCTGGTCTTGAACTCGTGACCTCAGGTGATCTGCTCTCCTCAGCCTCCCAAGGTGTTGGGATTATAGGTGTGAGCCACTGTGCCTAGCCGAGATCATGTTTTTATGATTTTTATTCACAACATTATTGGTTCTTTATTTAAATGTATTGTTTCCCAGATTTAAGGATTGTTTTTCTTCTTAAGCTGTTTATAATTTACAACAATTTGGTAGAGTATAGTTTTGTGAACAAAGGTGGAATCATTTTTTTCACATTTCTTTAATATTTACTTTAGGTTTAGGGGTACATGTGCAGATTTGTTATACAGGTAAATCACATGTCATGGGAGTTTGGTTACAGATTATTTCATCACCCAGGTAACAAGCATAGTACCTGATAGGTAGTTTATCAACCCCCACCCTCCTCTCACCCTCTATCCTCAAGCAGGTTCCATTGTCTGTTGTTCCTTCTTTATGTCTATATGTTCTCAATGTTTAGCTCTCACTTACAAGTAGGAACATGCAGTATTTTGTTTTCTGTTCCTACATTAATTAGCTTGGGATAATGGCCTCCAGTTCCATTCATATTGCTGCAAAGACATGACCTTGGTTTTCTTATGGTTGTGTAGTATTTCATGGTGTATACATACCACATTTTCTTCATCTAGTCTACTGTTGATGATGGGCATTTAGTTCGATTCCATGTCTTTACTGTTGTCAACAGTGCTGTAAAAAACATACACATGCATGTGTCTTTATGGCAAAACAGTTTCTATTTCTTTGAGTATGTACCCAGTAATGGGATTGCTGGGTTAAAGAGTAGTTCCATTTTAAGTTATTTGAGAAATCTCTATGCTTATTTCTTGTTCTGTGGTCCCAGAGCATTGGAGGTATGATTTCATTTTTTTTTTAAATTTACTGAGGATTGTTTTGCGGGCCCATTGCGTGGTTGATTTTAGAGTATGTGCCATATGCAGATGAGAAGAATGCATATTCTGTTGTTTTGGGGTGGAGAGTTCTGTAGATGTCTATTAGGGTCCATTTGGTCAAATGTAGAGTTCAGGTCCCAAATATCTTTGTTAGTTTTCTTCCTCAGTGATCTAATACTATCAGTGGTGTTTTGAAGTCTGCCACTATTATTGTGTGATTATCTAAGTCTCTTTGTAGATCTCTAAGAACTTGCTTTATGAATCTGGGTTCTCCTGTGTTGGGTGCATATGTATTCGGGATAGTTAGACCTTCTTCTTGAATCGAACCTTCACTGTGATGTAATGCCCTTCCTTGTCTTTTTGGATCTTTGTTGGTTTAAAGTCTGTTTTGTCTGAAATTAGAATAGCAACCCTTGCTTTTTTCTGTCTTCCATTTGCTTGCTAGATTTTTCTCCATCCATTTACTTGTAGCCAATAATGTATCATTGCATGTGAGATAAGTCTCTTGAAAACAGCATAGAGTGGGGTCTTGCTTGTTTACCCAACTTACCACTCTGTGCCTTTTAATTGGAGACATTTATTTACATTCAAGGTTAATATTGATGTGTGTGGATTTGATCCTGTCTTCATGTTGTTAGCTGGTTATTATGCAGACTTGATTGTGTGGTTGCTTTATAGTATCAATGATATGTATACTTAAGTGTGTTTTTGTGGGGGCTTGTGATGGTCTTTTCTTTCCACATTTAGCACTCACTTCAGGGCCTCTTGTAAGGCAGGGTTTGTGGTAATGAATTCTCTTAGCATTTGCTTGTCTGAAAATAATCGTATTTCTTCTTTGCTTATGAAATCTAGTTTGGCTGGATATAAAATTCTTGGCTGGAATTTCTTTTCTTTAAGAATATTGAATATAGGCCCTGAATCTTTTCTGGCTTGTAGGGTTTCTACAGAAAGATCTGCTGTTAGTCTGATGGAGTTCCATCAGTGACCTGCCTCTTCTCTCTAGCTGCCTTTAACATTTTTTTCTTTCATTTCAAATTTGGAGAATCTGATGACTATGTGTCTAAGGAATGGTCATCTTATATAGTGTCTTGCAGAGTTCTCTGCATTTTCCGAATTTGAATGTTGGCCTCTCTAGCGAGGTTGGGGGAATTTTCATGGATGATATCCTGAAAAATGTTTCCCAGGTTGCTTGCTTTCTCTCCCTCTGTTTCAGAGACACCACCACCACTGAGACATAGGTTTTATCTCTCTCTCTTTTTTTTTTTTAAAAAAAAAAATGGTCTTTTTACATAATTCCATGTTTTACAGAGGTTTTGTTTATCCTTCTTTAATCTTTTTTCTTTATTTTTGTCTGACTGTTACTTCAGAGAACTGATCTTAGAGCACTGACATTCTTTCCTCAGCTTGGTCAATTCTGCTGTTAATATTTGCAACTGTATTCTGAAATTCTTGAAGTAAGTGTTTCAGCTATATCAGATCATTTTGGTTCTTTCTTAAAATGGCCATTTTATCTTTCATCTCCTATACTGTTTTATTGTATGCCTTAGAATCCTTGAATTGGGTTTCAACTTTCTGCTAAATCTCAATGATCTTTGTTCTTGTCCATATTCTGAATTCAATTTCTGTCATTTGAGCCATTTAAACCTGGTTAAGAACATTGCTAGAGAACTAGTGCACTTGTTTGGAGGCAGAAAGACACCCTGACTCTTTGAGTTGTCAGAGTTCTTGAGCTGGTTTTTTTAATCTGCATAGACTGATGTTGCTACAATTTCTTTGGGTGGGTTTTTCTTTTATCTTTTTTCTTCTTTGATTCTCTTGGGGTTTGACTGGTATAAAGTGGTACCAGGTGGGTTCAGTCAACTGGCTTTGTTTCCCTTCCCCAGGAATCACTGAAGGCCAGGAACAAGTTCCAGGGCACAGTAGCCCTGCACAGAGTTCCCAGCTTCCTCTTCCTTCAGGCCAGCATGTGTGTTCTCCCACTGTCCACTCTCAATCATTTGATTTTCCTCCCTACTTGATTTTTCCAAAATTCAGAAACTATTCATGAGTACTCTTCTCTTTATGACAATACAATTATTTACATAAATTTAATAAAGATTTAGTCTCTATATTAATACACAGTTGGAAACACTGATTATATTTCCAAAGTTTCAGCTAAAATAACATATTTGAGAATGAATATAAAATGCCTGGCTTCAAGGGTTCCAGTCTCATAGTGAATGAGTAAGAATTGTCACTTTCTGCCAGACCCAGAAACCTTAAGAATGTTAGTAAAATAAGTTTCCTAGCCCAAAGAAGTTTTAAAACCTGAGATTCCTATGTGATTGGCGTAGAAAAAAAAAGTAATGTTTTCAAAGAAAAACTGTAGTACCCTGTTAATAAATAGTAGCCCTGTTTTGCACTGTGCATTGTTTTCAAGTTCTTGTTGTCTACCTGTAGACAGGACTTGATCCTGAATTCTCCTAATTTCCTCCAATACTTGGCTACAGCTCTCCAACTAAAATCAAAGGCTGTTATGTTCTTAAAGTCCTATAAGCTTCAACTAGATAAGTCTTAAAAAACAAGTCTCATGATTAATGTATGGACCACACAGCAAGTTCATTTGCAAAACTGCCTGATGCCATAGCAGAGAGAGTTGAAATGCAAACCAGGAGTAGTTAGCCTTTTCACATTATAGAATACTTTTTTTCACGACACTGGAACAAGACTCCATGTCATTATGAGACTCTTATCCTTTTAATACTACCTTTTTCATTTGTCAGTAGAATGGTATAATTGAAATCTTATAATCCAAACACCTACTGGTAACTGAACAGAATCTCGCCTTAGAAATTATTTAGTATCCATTGTTAAATAAGAAAATACCTATGCTATTACTAACACCACATGCTATACCTGAATAAATTCCTCTGTGAAAGTTGAGACCCATATACACAAAATAAGAAAACAGGTCACATGATTACCACAGGTCTCACCTAATTCTTTATGGTCATTTGATTTATTCAATTGTCTTAAAGCCTAGGCTTATGGCTGAAAAACATTATGCAAACTGTGGGTTGTCATGTTACTATTGATTTTACTTTGTTTATCCACTTTTTAAACTTTGTATCTGTTGGGGTCCGCGTGTTTCCTGAACAAAGGAATGAACACACAAGACAACACAAGACAAGACAAACATGGCGGCCGCCCCGAACCACATGCTCTGCTTTATTTTATACCGTCGTTTGTGGAATGTTAGCAAGTCGCCAGACACATTGTTGTTTCTCTGATCTTTCCCTGACTTTCTGAATTTCCAAGATGTTACATAACAAGCCCCCAGGGTCTGCTATTTGCAACTGAGGCCAGTCTTGTAGGCTCCTTTGTCCTCCCTGTTTGCAGAGGAGGAATGCCCAGCTTCGTTTGCAAGAGCGGGACTATAATGTTAATGGGGGAATGGCCTGCTCAGTTGTAAAAGCAGATAGTCCTCTACAGTATCTGCTATTTGTTAAATTTTTACAGAAGTAAAACTCCTAAAAGAATAATACTGGCCTAATAATTTGAGATGATGACAAAAAGCTATGAAGCAGACAAAATTGAACTTAATAATGAACCGCAAGCAGACAGCCTGAGAGCCACTCCTTCAAACCTCCCTTTTTGTTCAACTGTGACTATGTGGGTTTTGACCCTGACTCCTAGTCACGAATAACTTCCATCAACATGGCATGAGACCAGTAACTGAGACAGGTCGCTCCTGGCACAACGGAAATCAACACTTAACTACAGAATGATTAATAGTGATGCTTTTGGAAAATGATCTTGATCAAATGAGAGAAACATGAAAGTTGTCAGAATCAAAATGGAGTCACAATGTTAAAAGAAAACCCAGATAAATAGAGCTCGGGAAGGTTATGAAGACAGGGTTCTCATGCCTGTATCCCTGATTTAAAAAAAAAAAAAAAAAAAACACCTATCACAAAAGACTGCAAAACCACAACCCTGCATAAAGAATATCATAATCTTACACAAGAAATACTTCCGCAAGGTTGTTTTCTCACCAACTGCCTGTCCAGACTTGGACTGGCATCACCCTTGTTATTGATCTTCATAACTAGTCATTTCAAAACAGTTACATAATCCTCATTTTTTCTTTAAAAATATTTCTCTGCCTTTACCTCGCTGCATAGGCACACAGTTTACTATCACATGCATACTCCCATTATAATGCTTTATTCCCAAATGAATATTATTTTCTTTTTTTCTCTTTTTTATTACACTTTAAGTTCTAGGGTACATATGCCCAACATGTAGGTTTGTTACATATGTATACTTGTGCCATGTTGGTGTGCTGCACCCATCAACTCGTCAGCACCCATCAACTCATCATTTATATCAGGTATAACT
>NW_012114777.1:4673903-4674401 GCF_000951035.1 Colobus angolensis palliatus | reverse complement strand
CCTCCAGCTTTGTTCTTTTGACTTAGGATTCTCTTAGCAATGTGGGCTCTTTTTTGGTTTTTGAACTTTAAAGCAGTTTTTTCCAACTCTGTGAAGAAAGTCATTGGTAGTTGGATGGGAATGGCATGAATCTATAAATTACCTTGGGCAGTATGGCCATTTTCATGATATTGATTCCTCCTATCCATGAGCATGGTGTGTTCTTCCATTTGTTTGTGTCCTCTTTTATCTCACTGTTTGTAGTTCTCCTTGAAGAGGTCCTTTACATCCCTTGTGTGTTGGATTCCTAGGTATTTTATTCTCTTTGAAGCAATCGTGAATGGAAGTTCATTCATGATTTGGCTCTCTGTTTGTCTGTTATGGGTATATAAGAATGCTTGTGATTTTTGCACATTGATTTTGTATACTGAGACTTTGCTGAAGTTACTTATCAGCTCAAGGAGATTTGGGGCTGAGATGATTGGGTTTTCTAAATATACAATCATGTCATCTGCAAAC
>NW_012114777.1:4665594-4670233 GCF_000951035.1 Colobus angolensis palliatus | reverse complement strand
TATTTCCTGAATTTGAATGTTGGCCTGCCTTACTAGGTTGGGGAAATTCTCCTGGATGATATCCTGAAGAGTGTTTTCCAACTTGGTTCCATTTTCCCCCTCACTTTCAGGCACTCCAATCAGATGTAGATTTGGTCTTTTCACATAATCCCATATTTCTTGGAGGCTTTGTTCATTTCTTTTTCCTTCTTTTTCTCTAGACTTCTCTTCTCGCTTCATTTGATTCATTCATTGCCTCAGCCTTGGTGGGCACCCCTCCCCCAGCCTCCCTGCCGCCTTGCAGTTAGATCTCAGGCTGCTGTGCTAGCAATGAGGGAGGCTCCATGGGTGTTGGACCCTCCGGGCCAGGTGTGGGATATAATCTCCTGGTGTGCTGTTTGCTAAGACCCTTGGTAAAGCATATTAGTAGGGTGGGAGTTACCCAATTTTCCAGGTGTTGTGTGTCTCAGTTACCCTTGGCTAAGAAAAGGGATTCCCTTCCCCCTTGTGCTTCCCAGGTGAGGCGATGCCTCACCCTGCCTCAGCTCTAGCTGGTTGGGCTGCACCAGCTGACCAGCACTGATTGCCGGTGCTCCCCAGTGAGATGAACCTGGTACCTCAGTTGAAAATGCAGAAATCACCCATCTTCTGTGCCCCTCACACTAGGAACTGAAGGCTGGAGCTGTTCCTATTCGGCCATCTTGCTTGCTCCCTCAAATATTATTTTCTTTTAGAAAACCTCTTCTCTGTTTCTTATACAGGTTGATGAGATGTACCACCCTTTCACCCATTGAGGGACATTTCGCTGATCCAGGTTTTGGCTATTGCAAATAAAGTTGCTACAAACAGTGGCATGCGATTTTGAGCAAATGTGTTTCCATTTATTTGATTAAATACACGGGAGTATAATTGTTTGACTCTATGGTTGTGGCATGTTTAGTTTTTAAAGAAATTGCCAAACTGGTTTCTTGAGACACTGTATCATTTCACATTTCTGCCATCAGTATATGAGCGTTCTGATTTCTTTGCATCCTCGTCAGCATTTGGTGTTGTCATTATTATTTACTTAGCCATTTGTATGGTGTGTAGCAATATCTCATTGTGGTTCTAATTTTCATTTCCATAATGGTTAAAGATTTTGAACACATTTTCATGTGATTATTTGCCATCTGCATATCCTTTTTAGTGAAATGTCTCTGTTTCCTTTAGCTACTTTCTAATTGGGTTATTTTACTGTTGGAGTTTTGAGAGTTCTTTATATATTCCAGATACTAGTCATTTTTTGGATATATAGTATGCAAATATTTTCCCCGTCTGTAGTAGCTTGCATTTTTATTATCTTTCACAGTGCAAAATTTTGAAATTTTGATGAAGTCGAATTTAATTTTCTTTTTATAAATCATGCTTTTGTTGTCCAAGAACCAGGCACAGTGGCTCATGCCTATAATCCCAGAATGCTATGAGACTGACATGGGATGATTGCTTGAGCCCAGGAGTTTGAAGCTAGCCTGGGCAACATAGCAAGATCCCATTTCTTTAAAAAAGAAATGAAAACAAGAACTCTTTTTTTAGTACTACATTCCAAGATTTTCTCCTATATTTTATTCTTAAAAATTTGATAATCTTATGTGTTATCTTAAAGTCCATAATCCATTTTGAGTTAACTTTCATATTAGATGTGATGTTGAGGTAAAAGTTCATATTCTTTTGCCTATGGATGTCCAGTTTTTCCTGTACCATGAATTTAAAAGCCTTTCCTCCATATTATTTACTCCATTAAACCACTTTTGAACCTTTATCAAGATGTTGTGTATATTTCTGTGGGTCCACTTTTGAGCTCACTGTTTAATTGATTTATGTGTCTATCAATCTGTCAATATCACAGTCTTGGTTGCTGTGGCTAAATAATATGTCTTAAAATTGAGTAGAGTGTTTCCTCCTACTTTATTCTTTTTCTCAAAATTGTTTTAGTTATTTTAGTTCCTGTGTGTTGTCATATATATTTTATAATAATCTTGTCTACATCTACAAATCCTCTTACCAGGATTTAGATAGAAATTGCATTAAACCTTTTTATCATTTTGGGAAAGATTGACTTCTTTATTCTCTTTAGCTTTATTATCTATGGACATGGTTTGTCACCCCATTTGTTTAGATCTTCTTTCATCAGTATTATGTAGTTTTAAATGCACAAGTCTTTTATGCTTTGTCAGCTTTACAGGAGAGTATTGTGTGTTGGGACAATCATAAATGGTATTGTATTTAAACTGTGGTGTCCCTGTGTTTATTACTAGGATATGTAAGTGCAATTGCTGTTTTGTATGTGTATCTTATCTCCTGTGACTCTGCAAAACTCACTTATTTGTTCTAGGAGGTATTTTTTTAGATTCCTTGGAATATTTTATGCAGACATTTATGTATCTGCAAATAGGGAAAGTATTATTTCCTCCTTCTGATCTATATGCTCTCTATTTCCTGTTCTTGCCTTGTTGAACTTACTAGAACTCCTAGCATTATGCTGAATAGGATGGTGAGAGCAGACATCCTTGCTTTGATCTTATCTCAGGAAAAAAGTCTTCAGTGTTTTAGTGTGATGTTAGCTGTAGGTTTTTTTGTAGGTGCTTTTGATCAAGGTGAGGAAGTTTCTCTCTATTCTTATTTTTCTGAGAGTTTTCATTATGAAGGTGTATTAAATTTTGTCAAATTCTATTTCTGCATTCATTAATATGATTATAGCATTTTTCCTTAGTCTTAATCTAATAAATCATATTCATTGACTTTCAAATACTGAAGAGGACTGGCATCTTTGAATAAAGACCAATTGGTCATGTTATATATAAAGTTGTGATAAAAATCACATACCATAAAATTTACCATCTTAACAATTTTTAAGTATACAGTTCAGAAGTGTAAAGTATGTGAACTCTGAAAATTTAGGACAGATCTCAGTTCATTTAGAAAGTTTATTTTGCCAAGGTTGAGGACGTGGGTTTGTGACACAGCCTCAGGAGGTCCTGATGACATGTGCCCCAGGTGGTCAGAGCACAGCTTGGTTTTATACATTTTAGGGAGACATGAGACATCAATCAATATGTGTAAGATGTACACTGGTTCAGTACAGAAAGGTGGGACAACTTGAGATGAAGGTGGGACACCTCAAAGCAGGACTGGGCTTCCAGGTCATAGGTAGATAAGAGACAAATGGTTGCATTCTTTTGAGTTATTGATTAACCTCTCCAAATGAGGCAATCAGATATGCATTGATCTCAGTGAGCAGAAAGGTGACTTTGAATAGAATGGGAGGCAGGTTTGTCCTAAGCAGTTCCCAGTTTGACTTGTCCCTTTAACTTAGTGATTTTGAGGCCCTGAGATTTATTTTCCTTTCAAAAGTATATTCATATTATTGTGAAACAAATCTCTGGAATCTTTTCATTTTGTAAATTTGAAACTGTATACCCCTTAAACAACAACTGTCTTTTCCCCTCTCCCAGCAGCCTCTCATAACCACCATTACACTTTTGTTTCATGAATTTGACCACTTTATGTACCTCATAATAAGTGGAATCGTACAGTATGTTATGGTTTATTTCACTTGGCACAATGGCCTCAAAGTTCATTTATGTCATAGCATATGACAGGGTTGCCTTCCTTTCTTCTCAGGTTTATTAAGATATAATTGACAAATAAAAATTATATCTATTTAAGGTATACAACTTGATGTTTTGACATACATATACATTGTACAATAATCATCAAAATTAAGCAATTAACATTCCCTCATAGAGTTACCATTTTCTTCCCCTACTTTCTTTTTGCCACACTTAAGATCTATACTCTTAGCAAATTTCATGCATACAATACAATATTGCTAACTATAGTCATACTGCTGTACATTACATCTCCAGAACTTATTCATTTTGCATAACTAAAACTTTGTGCTCCTTGACCAAGATTCCCTTCCTTTTAAAATCTAAATAATATTCCATGGTATGTATATGTTTTAAGAGTTAAAGAAAGAGGAAAGACACAGGAAAAGTGGCTCAATAGTCAAAGACAAAGACAGATTTATTTTGGAGAATAAACCTGAGAGGGGCTTCTGGCTGATTTTGGTCAGGAACACTCTCTCTTACAGACTAAAAGTATTTATTGGTGAGAGAGCTTGGAATGTTTCTGTGTGGTGGAGAAGTTCATGGTGGGGTTGGAGTGTCTCTGGTTGGAGGGGGCGTTATCTTGGGACTGACATCTCTCTGGCTGGAGGGAAGGTTATCCAGGGGCTGACATGTCTCTGGTTGGGGATGGGTTTGGAATGTTTCTGGTCGGAGATGTTATTTGAGGTTTATGGTCACATTAACCTTAGCCATTAGGCTGATGCCCTTTGGATTTAGGCACCTTTTGATCAAGGTGACCTTCAGAATGGCAGTGGTTGTCCAAGATGATGATGTTCCTGCTCTGTCATATGTCACAGTCACATTTTATTTATCCATTCATCTGCCAATGGACATTTGGGTTGCTTTCACCTTTTGGCTATTGTGATTAGTACTGTTTTGCACAGGGATGTGCAAATATCTCTTTTGAGATCCTGCTTTTAATTCTTTCAGATTTATACCCAGAAGTGGGATTGCTGAATCATATGACAGTTCTGTTTTTTTTTTTTTTTTTT
>NW_012114777.1:4650120-4665357 GCF_000951035.1 Colobus angolensis palliatus | reverse complement strand
AGAGTCTTACTCTGTCATCCAGGCTGGAGTGCAATGTTGTGATCTCGGCTCACTGCAACCTCCCCTGCCTGGGTTCAAGAGATTCACCTGCCTCAGCCTTCTGAGTAGCTAGGATTACAGGTGTGTGCTGCCATGACCAGCTAATTTTTTTAGTAGAGATGGGGTTTCTCCATGTTGGCCAGGCTGGTCTCAAATTCCTTGCCTCGAGTGATCCTCCTGCCTAGGCCTCCCCAAGTGCTGGCATTACAGGTGTGAGCCACTGTACCCAGCCATGTATATCACCTTTGGAGAAATGTCTGTTCAAATCCTTTGCCCATTTTCTAAGTGGATTATTTTTATTGTTGCGGTTGAGTTGTAGGAGTTCTTCATATGTACTGAATATTAACCCCTTATCAGATATATAATTTGCAAGTATTTTCTTACGTTTGTTAGGTTGCCTTCTCACCTTGTTAAATATGTCCTTCAATGCAAAAAACTTTTAAAATTTGATGTACTATCATTTGTCTCTTTTTCTTTTATTCTTTGTGCATTTGGTGTCATATCCAAGAAATCATTGCCAAGTCCAATGTTATGAAATTTCTTTCTGATTTATTTTAGGAATTTCATAGTTTTAGGCCTTTAATCCACTTTTAGGTAATTTTTATATATGGTGTAAGAGCCCAATTTTATTTTTACTTTTTTTGCATATGGATATAATTCTTACATATTACTGAATTCTCTTTGGTAACTTATTGATAATTTTTGTATTTATATTTATAAAGAGGTATTAATCTGTAGTTTTCACCTTTTCTATTGTCTTTGCTTTTTGTCTGAGCAATACTAACTTTAAAAATTTAATTGAGATGTTTTAATTCCTCTTCTATTTTCTATTTAATTCACAAAAC
This sequence comes from Colobus angolensis palliatus, assembly GCF_000951035.1. NCBI lineage: Eukaryota > Metazoa > Chordata > Mammalia > Primates > Cercopithecidae > Colobus > Colobus angolensis. The sequence goes on along the minus strand of NW_012114777.1, from coordinate 4,664,473 downwards.
TAGTTTGTAGAATTAGCGTTAATTCTTCTTTAGATTTTTGGTAGAATAATCCAGTGAAACAACCTGGGCTTCAATTTTTTTCAGAGTTTCAAAAATAAGATTTAAATTCCTTTAAGAGTTTCAGGCTATTCAAATTATTTATTTCACACGGGGTAAGTTGTGTTAGTTTGTGTTTTCGAAGAAATTTTATTTAAGTTGTCTGCAGGAGTGTTTATAGAATTCCCTTATTGTCCTCTTGATGTATTCAGAGCTTATAGTGCTTTCTCCTATTTCATTCCTGTGATTAGTTGTGTCTTTTGTTTTTGCCAGTCCTGCTACAGATTTGTGAATTTTATTGGTCTTTTCTAAGAAGCAACTCTTTTTTTTTCCATCCATTTTCTGTGCTGTTTTTGTGTTTGCAATTTCATCAGTTTATGTTTTCTTTTTTATTATTTATTTCATTTGACATTCCTTGTGCTTATTTTGCTCGTCTTTTTTTAGATTCTTGAGGTGGGAGTTTAGATTCTCAAGTTGAGATTTTTACTTCAATTGGAGGAGAAGGAAAGTCTGTTTTTTAATGTATATTTTTGCATACCATGTTCTTCCTTTCTGATGTCCTTTTATTGGTTGCCTTCTATTTAGGAAACTTTCTTTAGTCTTCTTTTAAGGTAAGTCTGTTGACAACAAATTCTCTCAGTTTTTCTTCATCTGAGAATGCCAATATTTTTCTCTTAATTCCGAAAGAAAACTTTCACTGGATATAGAATATTGGTTCTTTTCTTTTTGTACTTGAAAAATGTTGTGCACATTCATCATTTCTGATGAGAAATTTGCTGTCATTAGAATTGTTTTTCCCGTAGTAGGGAGTAATTTCTCTCTTTCTGCTTTAAAGATTTGTTCTTTGCCTTTTGTTTTAAGAGTTTGAGTATGATGTGTCTTGGTGTTGATATTTTGAATCTATCCTTTTCTCAGATTCACTCAGCTTTTTGACTTTGTAGTGTATGTGTATTGCCAAATTTTTGAATTTCTTACCATTATTTTTTGAGTACACTTACAGCTCTGTCCCATCCTATTGGGACTATGATGTCAAGAATGTTAGATTTTTTTTTGTTACTGAGCTACTGGTCTTTGATGCTCTGGTGCCCTCAACTCCCAACAGATTTTCTGTTATTTAGATTAGAGAATTTTGATTGTTTGCCTTTCAATTCACTGATTCTTTCCTTTTCTCTTCCATTCTGCTGCTGAGCCCATCTATTGGTGTTTTAAAATTTCTGTTTAAACATCCACTGAGTTCTTAAATTTCAGTTACAATGTTTTTCAATTCTGAAATTTCCGTATGGCTCTTCTTTATTTCTTTGCTGAGACTTTCTTTTTTCCTGTTTATTTCCAGCTCCTTAAGGCATTTTTATCGTGGCTATTTTAACACATTTTCAGTTAATTCTAACCTTTCTGTCTTCTTAGTGTTGGCATTACTGGTTGTTTCTTTTCATTCAGTTAAAATTTTCTTGGTTCTTGGTGTGATTAATGGTTTCTTAATTGAAACTCAGACATTTTTGCTTATTATGCTATGAGATTCTGGATCTTATTTAAACCTTATCTGTAAGCTGGCTTCCTTTGACAATATGTTTCTCATTAAAGGGGCACCACCTTGGAATAGAAGTCTGGGTTTCCCAGTCAGCCTCCATGTTGACAGCTCTTTTGGGTTTGTTACTAAATGGAACTGGAGCCCGCTCACCTGTTGCAGTCAAGTCAAACGTCCATACTGAGGCTTTGCAGCAGAAGAAAGGAGGACTTTTATTTGCAGGACACCAAGCAAGGAGAATCAGGCCACTCATACTTAAGACCCAACTTCTTCAATGGCTTATAAGCAAGAGTTTTTAAAGGCAAGAGTAAATTTCAGGAAAGCAGAAATTATAGGCAAACATATAAATTAATACATGGAGGTTATACATTGGTTTTGCCTAAAAGGCAGGATACCTTGAAGCAGGGAGGCTTACAGGTCATAGGTGAGTTCAAATACTCTTTGATTTGAAATTAGTTGAAAAACTAAAGCTTTGTCTAAAAACTTGGGGTCAGCAGAAAGGAATATTGAGCTCTGGCCTGTGGGTGTGGCTTCTTCTAGGCTCCTCAGGAAGAAATTTAGAACAAAGAACAGAGGTCAGAATTCTGTCCTCAGCTCCCCCTTATCTGAGGTCTACCTGCCAGTGGATCCATTTGGTGGGAGCTCTGGGTTTCCAAAAAGCAATTCAGGAACATATGTTAAGATGCTATCTTTAGTTTCTATAGGAAATCATACATCTCTTTTTACTCTTTCTTGGCTATAGTTTTTTTTTTTTTTTTAGATGGAGTCTCACTCTGTCGCCCAGGTTGGAGAGCAGTGGTATGATCTCAGGTCATTGCAATCTCCACCTCCCAGATTAAAACAATGTTCCTGCCTCAGTCTTCCATATAGCTGAGACTACAGGAACCCACCACCCAACTAATTTTTATGTTTTTATTAGAGATGGGGTTTCACCATGTTGGCCAGGCTGGTCTCAAATTCCCCACCTCAGGTGATCTGCCCAGCCCACCTCAGCCTCCCAAAGTTCTGGGATTACAGGTATGAGCCACTGGTGCCCAGACCTTGGCTATTGTTTTAAGTTATTGTTACCTTCTTGCTTATCAGGTTTCTCATTTACTGCTCAGGGATAGCTAGGTGCCTGGAATTTCCCTTGAAGGAAACTCAAAATTTTCCTTTATTTCCATATTTGGGTAGCCTGCAGCCTCCAAGAGGGGTTCTAGTTCCATCTGAAGTTCATTGTAACTGCTGGGAAGAGGTGGGGGTTCTGGCCCCGCCCCAGGCCAACATTGATACCTTCTTGGCTGGGAAGGGTAGTGGTGCCTTTTCTCTCTTCCCCATGTAGACTCCACTGACACACAGTAAAAAGGCAGCCTCATTCCCCTTGGGCAGTGGTGAGAGTTTTGGTCTCCATTAGGTCTCTAACACCACCCCAAGGTGAGGCAGCAGGCCCCCAGGGATGAATGTCCTGGCTCCCTACTCCTCCTTCTCTGAGGTCACCCTTGCAGGGCTGGGTGGGCTTGGGCACACTGTTACAGCCTGATGAAGGTGGAAGTCCAGGCTCCCCTCTTGGCTTTTGCTGGTGGGGTAAGGGTGGAGCTACAGAATTTTTCTTTGGTGTTTGGCTATATTAGAGCAGTCATCATCTAAAGTTTTCTACTCCTTTCCCAGTCGTTTGATTAGAGACAGTAGGTTTTTCCTGAGGCTTTTTTTCTTGTCTGTGCCTATTGGTATTTTGTGGTTGCCAGCTCCTCTAGTATTCATTCTGGGAAAGATGAAGAGGAAGAAAATGCAGGAAACTCCCTACCATGTTATTCCTCATGTCCTAAGACCTCTTCTCCGTCTGTTTTCTACTGTCTTTTAGATACTCCTTAGGTTTATTTTACATAATGTCCAAGGCTTTTAGATGTGCTTGGTGGGAGGAACAGGGAAAAGTATGTCTGTTTTATATTCTAAGCTAAAGGGCCAATTTTAAAATTTTCTGACAAAAATGTAATTGTCATGGAAACCAGGAAGTCTAGCTTGCATTATCACTGATAGCATAGACTTTTCCTGTAGTTTGTCTTATGTGGGAGGACAAATTACATTTAGGAGGTTGTTGGGTGAGTTTGGAATTGGGGCACATGTTGTAAGATTAACATGTAAATTTTAATGGCACCAGACTGATGCAGCCTGACACAACCATCTCATCAATCGAGATATTATTGTCAATTTTTGTATCTTTCTTCTGCACTCATCAAGAGCTAATATAGCACAGTGAATAAGAGTGTGGACTGGGGCCACACTGGCAAGCCTTGGGTCCTGACTTTGCCGCTTATTAACTCAGTGGCCTTAGGCAGGTGATTTAGCATCTTGGTTTCCTCATATGTGAAATAAACAACAACCAAAGTACCTGCTACACAGGGTTGCTTTAAAATAAAATAGTTAAAGCCGGTAAAGCACTCAGGGAAGTATCTTGCATGTGCCAAACACTCAATCAATGTTAACTCTTATTAGTGCCTAACAAGTTTCCTGAAAGACAAGATTTTTTATTGAATATGTAAATTGAGTCACATGATGGTCAAGTTTTGTTACACTTCAGTTTCTTTAGGGTGTCTTTGCCTCTGTCTTCTCGGATTCATTTGTGTTGGTTTCAGGGTGGAATACTTAGAAAACTGTCTAACTTTCCTCACTGAGGAGTTCTCACATTGCAGCTATCATGAAGCTCCTGTGCACTAACAATAATTCTTTGGAGAGTTGCCGAGTGCAGAAGGCATTGCAGTGAAGGCAATGTGAGAAAGGTTGCAGGTGTGGACGGGCTGGCGTTGTAGGCACTGACAGGCAGATGCCAATGGATCAGATTGAATGGAAAGGGTGGTGTGAAATAGGAAGGACAAGATTATCTCAAGTCTTGAATTTCAGGTTCAGAAATTTGGGTTTTTGTTTTTTAACAATTGGAAAACTGGGTAAATTGGTCTAGAACAGGAATTTTTAATCTTTTTGTATGTTGTTATGTCATTCGGCAGTCTAACAAAGTTCACAGACCCTTTCTAAGAACAATGATAAAAAATGAAAATGAAGTAAAACACATAAAAGGAAATACATAGAATTATAAAGGAAATAAACACAATGGGATAAAGTTTTAAATATCAAAAAACAACTGTGTGGTAAAGTAATACATATACTTTCATATTACAACAGTGAATAAGATCTATTAACTACTATAATTTCAATTAAGTGATATGAAAATGTGTGTGATTTCTGTTGATGGGAAAGCCACAGGTACCGATACTACTACTGTGGTTTATTGCCTACATTCACAACTAAATGAAATGCAAAGTTTCAGGCACAGTTTGGTGAAAATTAAGTTTTCTGTTTTTCTTTCCCATCTAAGTTTATGACTGTTGTTGACAAAAATGCCAAGTGTTGTAAAATGCTTAAAGAGGTTTATTCTGAGCCAAACATGAGTGACTATGGCCTGGGATATGGCATCAAGAGGTCTTAAGAACATGTGCCTGAGGTGGTCAGTTTACAACTTGGTTTTATACATTTTAGAGAGAAAGAAGTTATAGGCAAGGACATAAATCAATACATGTCACATGTAAGGTATACATATATTTGTTGGACCTGGAATGAAGGGATATCTCAAAGTGTGGAGGTGCATACAGGTAACCAGTGGATTTACAGATTTTCTGGTTGGCAGTTGGTTGAAAGAGTTGAGCTTTACTTAAAGAGTTGAAGTCACTAAAAGGAAATCCTTAAGTTAAGATAAGAGGAGTTGTGGAAGCCATGATTCTTGTATTTGGATGAAGCCTCTAAGTAGTAGGCTTGTATTAGTCCATTGTCATGCTGCTATGAAGGCATACCCAAGACTGGATAACTTATAAAGGAGAAAAGTTTAATTGACTCATAGTTCCACATGCCAGGGAGGCCTCAGAAAACTTAGAATCCTGGTGGAAAGGGAAGCAAACACGTCCTTTTTCACATGGCAACAGGAAGGAGAAGAATGAGAGCTGAGCAAAGGAGGAGCCCCTTATAAAACCATCAGATCTCGTGGGAACTTACCATCATGAGAACAGCATGGGGGAAACCACCCCAACGATTCAATTACCTCCCACTGGGTCCCTCCCACCACATATGGGGATTATGGGAACTACAATTCAAGATGAGATTTGAGTGGAAACACAGCCAAACCATATTAAGGCTTCAGAGGGAATAGATGGTAAAGGTCTCCTTTTTGGACCTTAAATGGTGTCAGACCCTTAGTTAAATCTCTCCTGAATCTGGAAAAGACCAGGAAAGGGAGGGAGATTCTCTACAGATGCAAATATCCCTTGCAACAGACAGCATTTACAGGGCCATTTCAAAATACTTCAATGAAATACATTTTGGGGTAAAATACTTTTATTTTCTTGAGACCCTGCTATTAATCAGGTGATGCTATACCAGAGATTGGAATTTGATGTCTTCTTGCCATAAAGACTCTGTTTGATCAGTCTTTAATCTGTGTTTTAATGTTAATTCTGGTCTCTTGTGCTTAAACTCCAAAAGGCAGGGGTATAATGAAGCATGTCAGACCTTTCCTCCCATCAAGGTCTGGAATTCAGTTTTTCACCTTCCCTTGGCCTAGAGAGGGTCCATTCAGTTTGTTAAGGGGCTTACAATTTTATTTTGGTTTACACTATGGATCACATCCATGGAGTTCTTGTGATTTTGTGGGCCTCCAGTTAAAAACTCTAGTCTGTATGTGATTTGGTTTGGCATGCTGTGGTTCATGAAGCCTGTGAAACATTGCAGATATGACCAGTGTCAATGTTTGCCATGCAGCAATCTCAACAGCTACCTCATTGCCTCACAAACAGAAGAACTTAGGAACTTTGGAAAGGAAAGAGAGCATGATGCCATCTCTGATTTGGTTGCAAACAGACCAGAAGACATAAATAACAAACAAATGTGAAAGTCTTTATGTAATATTTTTGATCATTTTATTAGGCATTTGTTTTCTTAATTTTTTAAACACATCAAATTTAAGGATAAAGAACAAAGGGATAAAACTATATGACTCAAGAAGCAACACTAAAGCGTATAATCTGTTTATACTAGAACTAAAATAAACTCATCAATAATTGTCTGTTAACTCCATGCTTGTCACTCAAAGAGGAGGAAAAACAAAAAGGTGTATTCTGAAACACAGATTGAGCAACTAAATTATTGAATGATTCACAGTAAGTTGACATTCTTAGTTGTTGTCTGGACACTCAAATTCTAAATTGATGGTGACCATCCCCTGGTGACTCAGAAAACTTAAATAAAAACAGAATCAGGCAAATTTAGCCAATTTGAGGATCCACCTTCTCTTAAAACATTGTTTACTTGTTTATTTAAGATATCAATTCTCAGGCTGTATCTCCCCCCTCCATGGAGCTAACTCTCAGTTGAACCAACAATAGCTAAGTATACAGAACCAAATAAAGGTGGCAAAGTTATTCAGAAGCCAGGGGAATCAAATGGTCTAATGCAATAGTCTGTACGTATATGTATTTGTTATTTACATAAGCTTATAATTTTCATCATCATCATCATCAGTTGATAGACATTTGAGCCTTTTCTACTTGACTTCAAAACTAATGCTATAACATTGCTGTAAAAGTTTTTATGTGAACATAGTAATTTTCCTTGGGGAGATAGCTAAAAGTGTTTCACCTTTTAAGTAACTGTCAGACTGTTTTCCAAAGCAGCTGTACCATTTTACGTCCCCACCAGCAGTGTGTGAGGGTTTCACTTTATATCCTTGACAGTGTTTGTTATTATCTTTTTACCAATAGCCATCATAGTGGGTACAAAGTGGTACCTCACTGTGGTTTTTATTTGTATTACCCTGTTGGCTAATGATGTTGAGCATCTTTTCATGTGCTCATGAACCTTATTATATTTGGACAAATGTTTATTCAAATCTTTCACCCATTTTTAAGTTGGGTTATCTTATTGAATCAAAGAATTCTTCGTATATTCTAGATGAAAGTCCCTTATCAGATATATGATTCACAAAATATCTTCTTGTGTGTATTGTTTTCACTTTCTTTTTTTTTTTTTTTTTTTTGAGGCAGAGTCTCTTTCTGTTACCCGGGCTTGAGTGCAGTGGCTGGATCTCAGCTCACTGCAAGCTCCACCTCCCGGATTTATGCCATTCTCCTGCCTCAGCCTCCGGAGTAGCTGGGACTACAGGCGCCCGCCACCTCGCCCAGCTAGTTTTTGTATTTTTAGTAGAGACGAGGTTTCACCGTGTTAGCCAGGATGGTCTCGATCTCCTGACCTCGTGATCCGCCCGTCTCGGCCTCCCAAAGTGCTGGGATTACAGGCTTGAGCCACCGCGCCCAGCCTGTTTTCACTTTCTTAATGATATTTGTTGAAGCATAGGAGTTTTAAATTTTGATAAAGTTAAATTTATTTATTTTTTCTTTTGTTGCTTCTGCTTTTGGTATCATAGCTATGAAACCACTGCTTAATCCAAGATCTCCAAGATTTATCTATACATTTTCTCCAAGGAGTTTTTTAAATTTTAACACTAATATTTAGGTCTTTGATCCATTTGAAGTGAGTTTTTGATATGTTATGATATAGGTTACACAGTTGTCCTAATCAAAACTATTTCATTATAGAACCAACAGGTTAGTATGCTTGCTGCAGAGTAACAGACCAATTACATGGAGACAGCAGGGCTTGCAGCAGAGAAATAGTTTAATGATTGCAGGGTACCAAGCAAGGGGATTGGAAGAGATCTTCAAATCCATCTCCTTAAGGAGTTCTGGGCTGGGAATTTTAAGGGGATTGTAGAGGATGAGGGGCTAGAAAATTGGGATTGTTGATTGGTTGGGTTAAGGGGGATAAAATCATCAGAAGATGGAAATTGCATTCTTTGTTGAGTCAGCTGCTTGTAGGGTTTTTCAGATCAGCTGGTGTCAGTGGGGTCCTTCAGACCAGCTGGTATCAGTGGGTCCTTCAGATCAGCCAGTATCAGTGGGTCCTTCAGATCAGCTGGCATTAGTGGAGTCCTTCAGATCAGCTAGAGTCAGTGGGGTCCTTCAGACCAGCTTGGTCAGTAGTTACATCAGTATGCAGGACCTGAGAAATATCTCAAAGAAAAAATGTAAGGTTTTATAATGTTCAAATTGTCATCTATACAATAGTTAAAGGGAATTATAGTCTTGTAATAGGGTCCACATGACTCTGAGGCGATGTAAAAACTATATTCACTTCTGCATTTCAACTGTATAGTTTTGAGTTGACCATTTGAACTCTGAATTTTCCTTGCTGTAATTTGATCATCAGTTTTAAAATGTGCAGAAGAACAGACCATTATATATAATCAGCTTGAGTCTTAGAAAATTTGGCATGCCTTTGAACTTCCCCATAGGTTTTCATAGGCGTTTTTGCCGTTAGTGGATAAGTTACCCGTTGCACTGACCTGATGGAGGTTTTACTTGTTTCCAGTTTTGCAAGATCCAACCCAGTGAGCTGCTCGGAGGAACCAGATCAACATTTCCCATTCCAGCCAAGACAATGAGCACACAACAACAATGCAGACACTAGTCACTGCTTAGTGCCCAAGTAGTTTGATCTTGCAAACCTTACACAGTTTCCCCCAGCTGGCCTCCAGTGCCTTTGGTCTACTCCAGATGAGGCAGCATAATGTCTGATTGGAAGCTCAGCAGGTAGTCTCTGGGCAAGATTGAAAAGCAGACAGTCACCCTGAGTTAGATCTGCTAGCAATTCCTTCAGGGTTCACTTTCACAAACAAAAACATATACAACAAGGCAAAGACAAACAAAAGGTCTTCCTAAATCAAGTTCCAAGTTTCAGAAATCTAAGCAGTGTCTTTTATTCTCCTTCCAATTTAGTGGGAATCCTCTCAATCAATGTCCTTCTTATTACTAGGGAGAGTTGACAAGACCTCAGAAGAGGCCCCAAGAACTCCAATTAATCGGGCAACTAATTAGGAGAAAGGAAATGGGCTTCCAGTTGCCCAGAGAAAACTTACCAAAGAGGTCTTTCAAAAACTGTTTCCTTGATGTTAACAATTTATGTGCCAAAGGTCAGCACTGCCCTGTGAACAGGCAAGAGACCAGAGACAGTCCCTACTTCCATGGAACAGAGTGGCTGCTTTGGCTTATCTCTGGGTCTGTCCCAGTGATGAGAGGGAACCAAGCAACAGGGAAATGCCCACAAGGGGCTCAAGGTAGGCTCACCATAATTTGTTATAAGATCAAGAGATTTATATGTCTGCTGTGCAGTAACAGACCAATACGCTGAGCCAGCAGGGCTTGCAGCAGAGAAAGAGTTTAATAATTGCAGGGTGGCTGAGGGAGGAGATAGGAGAAGACCCCCAAATATCCATCTCCCTGTGGAGTACTGGGCTGGGCTTTTTTTTTTTGACAAAGTCTCAGTCTGTCGCCCAGGCTGGAGTGCAGTGGCACGATCTCAGCTCACTGCCGCCTCTGTCTCCCAGGTTCAAGTGATTCTCCTGCCTCAGCCTCCCTAGTAGCTGAGATTACAGGTGTGTGCCACCATGCCTGGCTAATTTTTGTATTTTTAGTAGAGACGGGGTTTTGCCATGTTGGCCAGGCTGGTCTCAAACTCTGACCTCAAGTGATCCACCCTCCTTGGCCTCCCAAAGTACTGGGATTATAGGTGTGAGGCACCATGCCCACCCCCTGGGCTGAGATCTTTAATTGGATCGTGGAGAGTGAGGGCTGGAGAACTGGAGTTGTCAATTGGTCGGGGAAAGGGGGATGAGATAATCACAATGTGGAAACTGCATTCTTTGGTGAGTCAACTCCTTGTGGGGTCCTTCAAACTAGCTGGCATCATCGGGGTCCTTTTGACCATCTGAATCAGTAGTCGCATTGTTACGCAGCACCTGAAGGAAAATATCAAAGGGAAAACTTAACATTTCATAATGTTCTAGTTGTTACCTATAAAGTAGTTAAGGGGAACTATAATCTTGTGACAGAATCTGTGTGATTCTAGGACAATACGCACCAAACAACTACGAGGAAGGTGTCGGAGAGCAAGCTAATGGTATTAGCTCATTCTCACACTGCTATAAGGAACTACCTGTGACTGGGTAATTTATGAAGAAAAGAGGTTTAATTGACTCATAGTTCTTTCTTTGGGCAGGGGGACCGAGTCTCACTCTATTGCCCAGGCTGGAGTGCAGGGGTGCAATCTCGGCTCACTGCAACCTCTGCCTCGCAGGTTCAAGTGATTCTCCTCTCTCAACCTCCCGAGTAGCTGGGATTACAGGCACCTGCCACCGCACCTGGCTAATTTTTGTGTTTTTTTTAATAGAGACGGGATTGCACTATGTTGGCCAGGCTGGTCTCGAGCTCCTGACCTCAGGTGATCCGCCCACCTCAGCCTCCTAAAGCATGGGATTACAGGTGTGAGCCACCACACCTGGCCAACTCACAGTTCTGTAGACTGTACAAGAAGCATGGCTGGGAGGCTTCAGGAAACTTACAATCATGGTAGAATGCAAAGGGGATGCAAGCATGTCTGATCATGGCAGAGCAGGAGAGAGAGACAGAAGGGGGACATGCTACCCACTTTCAAACAACCAGATCTTGTGAGAACTCACTCACTGTGACATGAATAGCAAGGGGGAAATCCACCCCAATGACTTGATCACCTCCCTGCAGGTCCCTTCCCTAACACTGGGGATTACAATTCAACATGAGATTTGAATGGTGACACGGAGCCAAACCATATCATTCTGCCTCTGGCCCCTCTCAAATCTCATGTCCTCACATTTCAAAACCAATTGTGCCCTCCCAACAGTCCCCCAAAGTCTTAACTCATTCTAGCATTAACTCCAAGGTCCAAGTTCAGATGCTCCGATTCCAAAAGGGAGAAATTGGCAAGACAAGGGAGCAACAGGCCCCATGCCAGTCCAAAACCCAGCAGGGCAGTCAATAAATCTTAAAGCTCGAAAATAATCTCCTTTGACACCATGTCTCACACCCAAACCACACTGATGCAAGGGATGGGCTCCGAAGGCCTTGGGCAGCTCTGACCCTGTGGTTCTGCAGGGTACAGAACCCCCAGTTGTTTTCAGAGGCTGGCATTGAGTGCCTGTAGCTTGTCCAGGTGCACAGTGAAAGCTATGACTCCACCCCTGCTACAGACTTCTGCATGGATATACAAGTGGTTCCATACATCCTCTGAAATCTAGGCAGAGGCTCCCAATTTTGAACTCTTGCCTTCTGCACACCCATAGCCCTAACATCACATGGAAGCCACCAAGTCTTGGGACTTGCACCCTTTGAAAAAATGGCCTGAGCTATACCTTGGCCCCTTTTAGCCACAGCTAGAGCTGGAGTGACCAGGATGCAGGGTGCCATGTCCTGAGGCTGCACAGAGCAGCAGGGTCCTGGCGCTGACCCATGAAACCATTTTTCCCTCCTAGGCTTCCAGGCCAGTGATCAGAGGGGCTGCCACAAAGGTCTCTGAAATGCACTGGAGGCATTTTCTCAATTGTCTTGGCTATTCACATTTGACTTCTCTTTATTTATGCATATTTCTGCAGCCTTCTTGAATTTCTCCCCAGAAAATGGGTTTTTCATTTTCTTTTCTACCACATGGCCAGGCTGCAAATTTTCCAAACTTTTACACTCAGCTTCCCCTTTAAATATAAGGTTTTTCTGGTTATACAAATGAGCACAGGCTTTTAAAAGCAGCCAGGCCACATCTTGAATGCTTTGCTGCTTAGAAGTTTCTTCCACCAGATACCCTAAACCATCTCTCTCAAGTTCAAAGTTCCACAGCTCCTTAGAGCAGGGGCACATATCACCAGACTCTTTGCTAAAGTAGAGCAAGAGTGACCTTTTCTTCAGTTTTCATTAAGTTCCTCATCTCCATCTGAGATCACCTCAGCCTGGACTTCATTGTCCATGTTACTATGAACATTTTGGTCAAAGTCATTCAACAAGTCTCTCAGAAGTTCCAAACTTTTCCTCATCTTCCTGTCTTCTGAGCCCTCCAAAATATTCCAACCTCTGCCTGTTACTCAGTTCCAAAGTTGCTTCCACATTTTCAGGTATCTTTATAGCAATAACCCACTCTGGTACCAATTTTACATATTTGTCTGCTTTCACACTGCTCTAAAGAACTATCTGAGACTAGGTAGCTTATGAACAAAAGAGGTTTAATTGACTCATGATTCTGCAGGCTGTACAGGAAGCATGGCTGGGAAACCTCAGGAAACTTACAATCATGGCAGAAGGTGAAGGGGAAGCAAGCATGTCTTACCATGGTGGAGCAGGAGAGACAGAGAGAGAGAGAGAGAGGGAGAGAGAGAGAGAGAGAGAGAGAGAGAAGGCACAAGCAAAGGGGAAGTGCTACACTCTTTTAAACAACCAATCTTGTGAGAACTCACTCGCTATCACTAGACCAGCATAAGGAAAATCTGCCCCCAGGATCCAATAACCTCCCACCAGGTCACTCCCCTAACACTGAGGATTACAATTCAACATGAGATTTAGATGGCGACACAAAGCCAAATCATATCACTGATGTAATGATTAAAGCTGAATGTGCAGCAAGCTTGGTTTAGTTTTGTTTCTCCCCCTCCCTTCTTCCCTGATTAACTTTGTAAAGTTTGAATGAACACTTTCATATTCTTTTTCCACTGAAATATCTTGGCATTCTTGTGGAAAGTTAATTGAATGTAACAATTTATTTCTGGAATCTCAATTTAATTTCATTCCTCTGTATCTTTATTCCTATACCAATATCACACTGTCTTGTTTACTGTAGGTTTATAGTAAGTTTTAAAATTTGGCTTAAGTTTAAAATCTGACTCCTCCAACTACATTGTTCATTTTCCAACATTTTCTGTGTGGCAACTTGCAGTCTCTTGAATTTCCTTATAAATTAAAATATGCTTATCAATTCCTGCAAAGAAGCCAACTAGGATTTTTATATGGCTTGCACTGAATCTGTAAACCAAACCAGAACGTATTGCCATCTTAATAATTTTAAGTCTTTCAACCCATGAACATAGGATGTCTTTTCATTTATTTAAGTCTTTTAAAAACTTTTACTTTCAATAACATTTTGTAGTTTTCAGAATGCAAGTTTTGTACATTCTCTGTTAAATTTATCTAGGTATTTTATTCTTTTGTTTGATATTATAAGTCAAGTTGTTCTCTCAATTTTTTGAGTATTTTATTGACAGTGCATAGAAATGCAGTTGATTATTGTATATTAATTTTGTATCCTGGGAAATCTTGCTAAACTAGTTTATTTAAGTATATTCCTTAGGATTTTCTATATATGAGATTTTGTATCATCTGTAAATAGAGATAGTTTTATGTTTTCCTTTATAATCTGATGCATTTTATTTATTTATTTCTCTTTCTTTTTCTTTTTAATTGTACTTTAAGTTCTAGGGTACATGTGCATAACATGCAGGTTTGTTACATATGTATACTTGTGCCATGTTGGTTTGCTGCACCCATCAACTCGTCAGCACCCATCAACTCGTCATTTACATCAGGTATAACTCCCAATGCCATCCCTCCCCCTTACCCCGTCCCCATAATAGGCCCCAGTGTGTGATGTTCCCCTTCCAGAGTCCAAGTGATCTCATTGTTCAATTCCCACCTATGAGTAAGAACATGCAGTGTTTGGTTTTCTGTTCTTGTGATAGTTTGCTGAGAATGATGGTTTCCAGCTGCAGCTATGTCCCCACAAAGGACATGAACTCATCCCTTTTTATGGCTGCATAGTATTCCATGGTGTATATGTGCCACATTTTCTTAATCCAGTCTGTCACTG
>NW_012114777.1:4647077-4647405 GCF_000951035.1 Colobus angolensis palliatus | reverse complement strand
TCTACACACTGTTTTAAATGTGTCCCAGAGATTCTGATATGTTGTATCTTTGTTCTCATTGGTTTCAAAGAACATCTTTATTTCTGCCTTCATTTCGCTATGTACTCAGTAGCCAATCAGGAGCACGTTGTTCAGTTTCCATATAGTTGAGCGGTTTTGATTAATTTTCTTAGTACTGAGTTTTAGTTTGATTGCACTGTGGTCTGAGAGACAGTTTGTTATAATTTCTGTTCTTTTACACTTGCTGAGGAGTGCTTTACTTCCAACTATGTGGTCAATTTTGGAATAAGTGCGATGTGGTGCTGAGAAGAATGTATATTCTGTTGAT
>NW_012114777.1:4633345-4645912 GCF_000951035.1 Colobus angolensis palliatus | reverse complement strand
CTTCACTTATGAAACTTAGTTTGGCTGGATATGAAATGCTGGGTTGAAAATTCTTTTCTTTAAGAATGTTGAATATTGGCCCCCACTGTCTTCTGGCTTGTAGAGTTTCTGCCAAGAGATCTACTGTTAGTCTGATTGACTTCCCTTTGTGGGTAACCCGACCTTTCTCTCTGGCTGCCCTTAGCAGTTTTTTCTTCATTTCAACTTTGGTGAATCTGACAATTACGTATCTTGGAGTTGCTCTTCTCGAGGAGTATCTTTGTGGCGTTCTTTGCATTTCCTGAATTTGAACGTTGGCCTGCCCTACTAGGTTGGGGAAGTTCTCCTGGATGATATCCTGAAGAATGTTTTCCAGCTTGGTTCCATTTTCCCCCTCACTTTCAGGCACACCAATCAGACGTAGATTTGGTCTTTTCACATAATCCCATATTTCTTGGAGGCTTTGTTCATTTCCTTTTCCTTCTTTTTCTCTAGACTTCTCTTCTCACTTCATTTCATTCATTTGATCTTCAATCATTGATACTCTTTCTTCCAGTTGATCGAGTTGGTTACTGAAGCTAGTGCATTTGTCACGTATTTCTCATGTCATGGTTTTTATCTCTATCAGTTTGTTTATGGCCTTCTCTGCATTGATTATTTGAGTTATCCATTCTTCCATTCTTTTTTCAAGATTTTTAGTTCCTTTGCGCTGGATATGTAGTTCCTTCTTTAGCTCTGAGAAGTTTGATGGACCGAAGCCTTCTCCTCTCAACTCATCAAAGTCATTCTCCATCCAGCTTTGATTCGTTACTGGTGATGAGCTGCATTCCTTTGGAGGGGGAGATGTGCTCTGATTTTTTGAAGTTCCAGCTTTTCTGCTCTGCATTTTCCTCATCTTTGTGGTTTTATCTGCCTTTGGTCTTTGATGCTGGTGATGTACTAATGGGATTTTGGTGTGGGTGTCCTTTCTGTTTGTTAGTTTTCCTTCTAACAGTCAGGACCCTCAGCTGTAGGTCTGTTGGAGATTCCTTGAGGTCCACTCTAGACCCTGTTTGCCTGGGTATCAGCAGCAGAGGCTGCATAAAATAGAATATTGCTGAACAGCGAGTGCTGCTGTCTGATTCTTGCTCTAGAAGCTTCGTCTCAGGGGTGTACCCTGCTGTGTGAGGTGTGAGGTGTCAGTCTGCACCTAGTGGGGGATGTCTCCCAGTTAGGCTACTCAGGGGTCAGGGACTCACTTGAGCAGGCAGTCTGTCCATTCTCAGATCTCAACCTCCGTGCTGGGAGATCCACTGTTCTCTTCAAAGCTTTCAGACTCCACCCAGAGGTGAAGTCTACAGAGACAGGCAGGCCTCCTTGAGCTGTGGTGGACTCCACCCAGTTGGAGCTTCCCAGAGGCTTTGTTTACCTACTTAAGCCTCAGCAATGGCGGGCGCCCCTCCCCAGCCTCGCTGCCACCTTGCAGTTAGATCTCAGACTGCTGTGCTAGCAATGAGGGAGGCTCCATGGGTGTGGGACCCTCTGGGCCAGATGTGGGATATAATCTCCTGGTGTGCCATTTCCTAAGACCCTTGGTAAAGCTCAGTAGTAGGGTGAGAGTTACCCGATTTTCCAGGTGTTGTATGTCTCAGTTTCCCTTGGCTAGGAAAAGGGATTCCCTTACCCCTTGTACTTCCCAGGTGAGGTGATGCCTCGCCCTGCTTCAGCTCTAGCTGGTTGGGCTGCACCAGCTGACCAGCACTGATTGTCCAGCACTCCACAGTGAGATGAACCTGGTACCTCAGTTGAAAATGCAGAAGTCACCTCTCTTCTGTGTCACTCGCGCTGGGAGCTGGAGGCTGGAGGTGTTCCTTTTTGGCCATCTTGCTCCCGACTCTTTCTTTCTTTGTTGCCTAATTGCCAAGGCTAAAATCTTAAGTACAATGTTGAGTTGATGTGGCAATAGTGAACATCCTTACCTTGTTCCTTATCTTAGAAAGAAATTGTTCAGTCTTTTACCATTAGGTATGATGTTTGTGAATTGTTTTATGGATGGACTTTACTATGTTGAGAAAGTTTCATTTTATTGATAGTTTGTTGAATATTTTTATCATGAAATGGTATTGGATCTTGCCTAATGCTATTTTTTAATCTATTGAGATAATCATGTGCTTTTTGCTCTTTGTTCTATTAATATGGTATATTACATTAATGGGTTTTTAAATGTTATACTAATTTTACACTCTTGGGATAAATTCCATTAGTTCATGGTGAATAATCCTTTTAGTTTATCTGTCATCCCAACACAGTTTTGCTTACACTCACCTTTTTTTCCTGTTATTGTAAATTACATTGCTATATGTTGTATGCCCAACAGTGCAATTATGTAAGTATTGTTTATATAATTGATTTTGAAAATCAGTTAAGAGAATAAAGAAGTGTTGCAATATTGTGAAATATATATATTTGGTCTTCATCCCTGTTTCCTGGCATACAGCTCCTAAAATCCTTTGAATGTCCAAAGAAATGCATTTTGTATGCTAATGATTGACTGATACCTGGCAGCCCCTAGGTAGCTTCAGGATGGGGGCTGGTCACCAGAGAGATCAAGGCAGGATTGGAGGGTTGGGACTTTCAGCCCTACTCCACAACTTCTGGGGAGAGGAGAAGGTTAATCTGATCACCGATGGCCAATGATTTAATCAGTAATGTCTATGTAATGAAACTCCCATAAAAACCCCCAAAACAGGGTTCAAAAAGTTTCCAGATAGCTGAACACATGGAAGTTCCTGGAAGGGGCACACCCAAGTAGGGCATGAAAGCTGCACACCTCTCCCTCCATTCCTAGTCCTATGCATCTCTTCATCCCTATACTTTACAATATCCTTTGTAATAAACCAGTAAATATGTTTCCCTGAGTTCTGGGAGCCACTCTAGCAAATTAATTAAACCCAAAGAGGAGGTCATGAAGCTTGTCAGTCAGAAATCTCAGAGGCTTAAACTTGCAACTGAAGAGGGGTAGTTTTATGTGACTGAGCCCTCAACCTGTGGGATCTGATGCTATTAATATCTCCAGGTAGATAGTGTTCGACTTGAATTGGAGGAAACCTAGCTGGTGTCTGGTGCCAGAATGATTACTTGCTTAGTGTGCTGGGTGAAACCCCACACATTTGGTCACAGAAGTCCTCTGTATTGAATGTTGTAGTGTGAGAGCAGAGCAAAAACAATTTGAGTTTTTTCTACACAACTGTTTATAGTGTTTTATGTAATTATATCATTATCTTTACTGCTCCTCTTTGTTTTTTGTGTGTATCAATTTTAATTACTGCCTGTAGTCACTTGATTCCAGCTTGAAGAACTTCATTTAGTATTTATTGTAAGACAGTTCTCCTAGCAACAAATTTGCTTAGTTTTTCAAAATCTGGGAATGTCTTTATTTTACCTTCATTTTGAAGCTGAGTTTTGCTGGATATAAAGATTCTTTTTTGGTACTTTTTCTTTCTGCATGTTGAACATGTCATATCACTTTCTGGCCTCCTTGCTTTTTATAAGACCTCAGCCAATAATCTTACTGGAATTCGTTTGTATGTGAAGAGTCACTTTTCTATTGTTGCCCTAAAAGTGTCTTCTTTTTTTATTTTGCTTTAAACAGTTTTACTATGATGTGTTTGGGTCTGGATCCCTTTTCATTTATCCTACTATAAGTTCATTGAGATTCTTGAGTGTACAGGTTAGCATTTTTCAACTAATTTGGAAAGTTTTCAGTCATTATTTCTGCTATTATTTGAATGTGTTCCCTTCAAAATTCAGGCATTGCCAATGTGATAATATTAAGAGGTGTGCCCTTTCAAAGTTGATTAGGCCTGGAAGAATCATCTCAAATTAATTGGATTGAGGCCCTTATAAAAAGGCCTTTTGGCTTGAGCTTGTTCTTCCTCCCTATGCCATATGAGGATGCAGCAAGAAGGTGGTCATCAACCAAATACTGATGGCTTGCTCTTGGACTTCCCAGCCTCCAGAGCTGTGAGAAATACATTTTTGTTCTTTATAAATAAACCAGTTTCAGGTAGTAGGTAGCAGCACAAAATGGACAAAGAGAATTTCTTTCAATATTTTTCCCTGATTTCTCTCCCTTCTCTCCTTCTAGTCCTCCTGTTATGCATATCATGGTTAGTGACAGTGCTCAGACTAAGTGTAAATAGTGAGAAGTGGGCCATTAAAACAGAACAGTTGGAGAAAGAGACCTATTTAGGCCAGTGGCTAGAATACAGTGAATGCTCAATAAATGAATGTTTGCTGACTTGAATTAAATTATCAAGGAGGAGCCCAGTTTTCCTTTACCTTTTTTCATCAATGTGGCTCTTGACACTATTAAGTTCTAGGGATGCTATGGCCAAAATATGGCTATTAAAAATAAGCACATAAAGCAGGTTTTGAACAAATTAATGACAAGATGTTCTAGTTAACACCCTTAAAGTAAATGTGAAGATACATACTTAAATGTAGTCACTTGATGGATTAGAGATGAAAATTCTGCTTGATATGCTCTCTTGATTGCTTCAAAGCTATTCAGAAGGTCAATAGATAACCAGTCAAAATCCTGTTTGATGAAGAGAGCACGTTACCTTTTACCATCTTTGTACAGAGCAGATATGTTGTCATCAAATTGGTGAAGAATCTCAATTTCCCTTTGGAGGCCCAGAAGATGGACTCATTAACTTTATTTTTAAGAACGGTTTTTTCCTTTGTAACCTTCAGAGAAATGCCAGCAGTTACAGAAAAGGCAAACTCACAGACCAAGTGATCTAAAAACTATTAAGTACTGTGGTCTCAATAACCTTTGGTAGCATAAAATTGATCACAATGTAATATAATACTTTCAATATATTTCATATCATATGAATTTTACTAATAACTTTTAAAATTAAGAAAACTTCGCCTGCCTCCTTGCAAAAGGAGAATTTAAAAATATGAAATCACTTACCCACCTACAACTATCTGATCATAACTGAATACACAGAAATACATATATCATTGATCATTTAAAAAAATCATACAGTAAATACTAAACTGCTATTTTAGCATTTATAAAATAAAGTACATTTTTACCAATGAGATCATTAGAATTTTATGCAATTTTGCTAATGTGGTTTGAATTACTTGTACCACTTTTTGGTAAAGCACATTGGAGCAAAATATCTTAAAAATATTTGGCTGGGTGCAGTGGCTCATGCCTGTAATCCCAGCACTTTGGAAGGCCAAGGTTGGTGGATCACAAAGTCAGGAGATCGAGACCATCCTGGCTAACACAGTGAAACCTCGTCTCTACTAAAAATACAAAAAAATTAGCCAGGCGTGGCGATGGGTGCCTGTAGTCCCAGCTACTCAGGAGGCTGAGGCAGGAGAATGGCATGAACCTGGGAAGTGGAGCTTGCAGTGAGCCGAGATCAGCCACTACACTCCAGCTTGGGCGACAGAGCAAGACTCTGTCTCAAAAAACAAAAAAATTTTTTTTTTTTTTTTTTTTTTTTTGAGACGGAGTCTTGCTCTGTCGCCCAGGCTGGAGTGCGGTGGCCCGATCTCAGCTCACTGCAAGCTCCGCCTCCCGGGTTCACGCCATTCTCCTGCCTCAGCCTCCTGAGTAGCTGGGACTACAGGCGCCCGCCACCTCGCCTGGCTAGTTTTTTGTATTTTTAGTAGAGACGGGGTTTCACCGTGTTAGCCAGGATGGTCTTGATCTCCTGACCTCGTGATCCGCCCGTCTGGGCCTCCCAAAGTGCTGGGATTACAGGCTTGAGCCACCGCACCCGGCCACAAAAAAATTTTTTACGTGCCCAGAAGTTTCATCATTAAAATTAGCCCTCTCAGGCCAGGTGTGGTGGCTCATGCCTGTAATGCCACCACTTTGGGAGGCCCAGGTGGGTGGATCACTTGAGGCCAGGAGTTCAAGACCAACCTGACTGACATGGCCAAACCTCATCTCTGCTGAAAACAAAAAAATTAGCTGGACATGGTGACAAGTGCTGATAATCCCTGCTACTCTGGAAGCCAAGGCAGGAGAATTGCTTGAAATGGTGAGGTGGGGGTTGCAGTGAGCCAAGATGGCACCACTGCACTCCAGCCTGGGCAACAGAGCGAGACTGTGTTTAAAAAAAAAAATTAGCCCTTTCTCAAATTTGATTTCTTTTCAACATTTTAAAAAATAATAAAAAACAGAACAAAACAGAACAGAGAATGACCAAGAAAGTGTTAGCTGAAATAACAATTTGCTGTTAAAAAATACAATTTTATGTTTTGCAACAATAAAGACATTAATGCCTGATGCCATTTTGTAAATTGTCTAGTATTCTCCTTGAACTTCATGGGGAAAGAAAAAGCTTGATCAAGTTCACACAACTGGATTTTGTGTAGAACAACACTAAAAACCGAATCTCTTATCCTCTGAATTCGCTGTTTTTTCCCCAGTGGATTTTATTTCAATATGATCCCTGAAACTCATTCTAAAACACATGCCTAAAGAGTTGCTTCTTCAAAAACTATAAATGCCTTGTTTTGACCTAATGACCCCTCCCTGGCTAATGGATACAATCAAAAGGCAACATTGCATGAAGGTCCCTCATCTTCTGGCCTTCCTCTACTTACTCAACCTCATCTCTTGCCTCTTTCCCATTGATATTCCTACTCTCTAGTCACGCCAGATTCCTTCCAATTCCCTGCACATTCATGTATTATCTTGCCATGATGCATTTTGCTCTCTATGAAAGTAATGCCTTCTTCTCCTACTTTAAGGGTCCTTGTCCTTTGAGGCTTTGTTTAATCAATAGCTTGGAGAAGCTTTTTCCAGCTCCTCAGTTGCAAGATTTGAGCTCCTATACGCATTGGAAGTGGTTGCTGAATGAATGAATAAATAAACAAGCTCCAATATTGTATCTTCTTTTCATACTATTCACTTAATCATGTGTGTGTCTGAATGATTTATGCATAACCATCTTCGTACAAAAAAATCAGCAATAATGTTAGCTTGTGCCCCATCTTTGTGTACCAGCAAATGACTTCACTAGAACGTTCAACTACCTCATTTAATGTCCACAACTCTCAAATGAGGTTGGAACTTTTACTATGCCCATTTCAAAGACGTGGAAACTGAGGCTTAGAAATGTTAAGTGACTTACCCAAGGTCGTGTCTAGTGAGGTCACCTCTGGGACCAACTCTCAAGCCTGACCATTAATTACACTGCATCTACTTTTAGCAACTTCTCTCACAACCATGTGGCTTTTCTTTCTACCTTGGCTGAAGAGTTTGAGTAAGCAGGCACTGAATGAAAGGAGAAAGTAGCTGTTTTCAATATCAAAAAGTAGATGATATATCATGAAAGTCAAATTATAGGAAAGAGGTAGTGATTCATTAAATTATTTTGCAGTTCAATTTGTCAATTCCTCATATAGCTTTTTCTCTTGATAACCACAAGTCTCTGCTACAAGTAATATTAAAGGCAGAGTAATGCATCCCTTCAGAGTTAGTCCCAATTTGTGGTGTCATTACGTGATGTTGTGGGCCCATATCAGCATGTGACAAAATACTCTGAGCTTCAAATGATCTGCTTGGCTTTAGCCAAAGGGTTGGAAAGAAAAATTACACAATTGTAACTAGAATGTCCTCTTCCTCCCCTGCTCCCTGAGCTGGAGCCCTGCTGTTGACTCCCTGGCAGAATGGATTGCCTGCCAGGTGCTTGTCAAGGTAGCTGAGAGATGATGAAAGAAAAGCATAGAAATATAATCTGATTTTCATATATTTTCCCTGTATAACTCATAGTTGAATATATGATTTTCTTCCCTCCTCCCCCACACCCTATTTTCTAGACTAATCACAATGACACTTGGAGAACTTTCTGGATGCTTTGTTTGATGTATATTACGGGACAAACTGTGTCCTTCCCCCACCCCCCAAATTCCTATGTTGAAGCCCTAAGCCCAGTACCTCAGAATGTGACTGTCTTTCAAGAGGTCGTTAAGGCTAAATGAGCTCATATGGGTGGGCTCCAATCCAATATGACTGGTGTCCTTATTGGAAGAGGAGATTAGGACACACAGCAGGAAGACCATGTGAACACACAGGGAGAAGGTGGCCCTCTGCAAGCCAAGGATAAAAGTCTTAGAAGAAACAACTCTGCTGGCACCTTGATCTTGGACTTCCAGCCTCCAGAATTGGGAGAAAATCAATTTCTGTTCTTTAAGCCCCTTAATCTGTGGTACTTTCTTTTGGCACCCCTAGCAAACTAATATGACGTGGAAAAGTAGAAACATTTTCTAGACTTCTAGCAGACCTTGGGGAGATTTCTGGATACATTTTTGATGTATGAAAGCTAAACTATTTTCAAATGGCTAAGTTAGGATATGGGTCTCCACTGAAAATACTTCTTTTAACCACCTAGGCAAGAAATCCTATTCTTTACAGAATAATGACAGCCTTGTTCTGTCCTAGGACGGTCAGAATACATCTGGTAAACGTGTTTACCTCTAGGTACCACACTTAGGACAGGTGTAGACAAAGGAATATCTAGATGGTAAAAGAGATAAAGCCTATGTTTTGTTAGTTGAAGGAATTAGGAAGTTTGTTCTGGAAAGGAAATGACTCATGAGGTGGGGAGGAGCACTTTTTAAGTATTTAAGTATTTATGGCATTTGCTACTACAACTGCAGAAGGTTGACAAAGCAATTAAAGAGAAGAATTTTAGTTCAATGTAAGAAACATTTATGAAAGTCAGACATTTCCGAAGACGAAATGACCAACAGGGAAGTAATAAGCTCTTCCTCATAGGAAGTGGCCAGACAGTAGTTGACAATTTGTGGTGGGTGTTGTAGAAAGCATGTATTCATCAGGAGAAAAAAACATTCTGATTGGAAAAGTACACAAGAATATTTCACATCAAAGCCTTTTGTAAAGTGTGTACACACCCCGTTGCTAAACCTAGCAACAAGGTGGAATAGGGCAAAAACAGCCCCCAGGACTAGCTCAGACAAACAATTCCAGGAAACCAGGAACCAGAACAGACCGGATAAACAGGCCGGGTAAACGAGCTCTGCCCTGCAAGCCCCTGATAAACGACATCAGTGCTTCAAAAGAGTAACTGAAATATCAGAAATGGCGGGAACCAATCATAATCAGCCAAGTTGCCTTGTTCAAATGTGAGCCAATCCCAAATCTGAATTGTGTAAAAACCCCCTATGACTCTGTACCTGCTTACCCCGGATTATAAAAGTACTATCCCGAGCCTAGCAGGCAACTCTCCTCCGCTCGTCTCACGGGTGTGTGAGAGTTCCAGGTTTGAACCTGTAATAAAGATCCTCGCTGTTTGGCTTTGACTCCGGACTCTGGTGGTCTTCTCAGGGGAATAAATGGTCTGGGCATAACAGAAACATTTATGAAAGTCAGACATTTCCGAAGACGAAATGACCAACAGGGAAGTAATAAGCTCTTCCTCATAGGAAGTGGCCAGACAGTAGTTGACAATTCGTGGTGGGTGTTGTAGAAAGCATGTATTCATCAGGAGAAAAAAACATTCTGATTGGAAAAGTACTTCAAGCAGAGGCAATTCAACACAGAAAATGAGTTAAAAGCCTGTTGGAAAGATGATGGAGGAGCAAAGCAGGATGGTAAGGTTACTCAAAGATGAGAAACTCCAGGGTCACCACGCTGAGGGGCTTGAGGACCTAATGGGAAGATGGAGTGGCCCAGCGGGGAGATGGAGTGGCCCAGTGGTGTGGGAAAAAGAAAGAGAGATCAGACTGTTACTGTGTCTATATAGAAAGAAGTAGACATAAGAGACTCCATTTTGTTCTGTATTTGAGATGCTGTTAATCTGTGACCCTACCCCCAACCTTGTCCTTGCAAGAGACATGTGCTGTGGTGACTCAAGGTTTAAAGGATTTTGGGCTGTGCAGGGTGTGCTTTGTTAAACAAGTGCCTGAAGGCAGCTTGCTGGTTAAAAGTCATCACCATTCTCTTAATCTCAAGTACCCAGGGACGCGTACACTGCCAAAGGTCGCAGGGACCTCTGCCTAGGAAAGCTAGGTATTGTCCAAGATTTCTCCCCATGTGATAGTCTGAAATATGGCCTCATGGGAAGGGAAAGACCTGATCGTCCCCCAGCCTGACACCTGTGAAGGGTCTGTGCTGAGGAGGACTAGTACAAGAGGAAAGAAGGCCTCTTGGCGGTTGTTGGCAGCTGAGATAGAGAAAAGCATCTGTCTCCTGCCCCTCCCTGGGCAATGGAATATCTCGGTGTAAAATCCAATTGTGTGTTCTGTTTACTGAGAAAGGAGAAAACCGCCTTAGGGAGAAAGGTGGGACTTGCTAGTGCAATGCTGCTCTTTATGCACTAAAAAGGTTTATGAAGATGTTTGCATATGCATATCAAGGCACAGCACTTTTCCTTAAGCTTATTCATGTCACAGAGATCTTTATTCATATGTCTGACCGCTGACCTTCCCCCTATGATGATCTTATTATCCTGTCACTTCCCTTTTTCTAAGATGGTAAAGATAATTATCAATAAATACTAAGGGAACTCAGAGACCGGTGCCGGCGTGGGTCCTCTGTATGCTGAGCGCCCGTCCCCTGGGCCCACTTTTTCTTTCTCTATACTTTGTCTCTGTGTCTCATTTCTTTTCTCAAGTCTCTCCTTCCACCTAAGGAGAAACGCCCACAGGTGCAGAGGGGCAGGCCACCCCTTCACAGCGGGAAGATGGGGTTGCCCAGCCAGAAGATGGGGTTGCTCAGAGGGGAGATGGAGTGTCCCGGCGGGGTGATGGAGTGGTCCAGTACCCAGGACAGCTCCGCTGGACCTGAGCTCGGCACTCTGTGCCCTGCTGACTCCTGTAGCTGTGGCATCACTGCCCAAAGCTGCTAACTACCCAGCCCAGTGCTGGGTTGACAGTCCCAACAGGAAGACAGCTGGCAAAAGAGGTGTGTGGTGCACGCGCTGCTGGCTCCAAGCCTAGCTGGGGATAGGAAAGAGGCTAAGGACTGAGCTAGCCTGGCCGCCACTTCGGCCCAGGTTCAGCAGGCGGGGGCGGGGCTCACTGGAAGAATGAATGTTCTTCTGCAGCACTGGAGGTCTTTGAGTCTGTGAACTTGATTTAATATTTTTGCCTCCAATGGGTCAAATCTAACCTTAGTAGTTCCTCTCCTTCCGTCTTGGAGAGAGAAAGGAAAGCCTGGCTTTCTGGGACTGGGGCACTTAATGAAGAGGTCATTGCCCCCCCACCTCCTGGTGCCCTAGTTTTGCAGAACGCTGCTCCTACCCGCATTCCGCCTATTTCCTGTACTGGGTCCAGGCCGACTCAAGAAAGGATAAGGGGCAGGGCGCGGTGGCTCACGCTTGTAATTCCAGAACTTTGGGAAGCCGAGGCGGGCGGATCATGAGGTCAGGAGATCAAGACCATCATGGCTAACACAGTGAAACCCCGTCTCTATTAAAAATACAAAACAAAACAAAAAAAATTAGCCGGTCGTGGTGGCAGACCCCTGTAGTCTCAGCTACTCAGGAGGCAGAGGCAGGAGAATGGCGTGAACCTGGGAGGCGGAGGTTGCAGTGAGCCAAGATCGTGCCACTGCACTCCAGCCTGGACGACAGAGGGAGACTCCGTCTCAAACAAACAAACAAACAAAACGGATAAGAAGGGACGTATTACTGTAGACTCCTGGGTCTTTCCTTCGCAGTTCCAAATTATTTACTTGTTTCCTCATTTATTTACTTATTTGGTGGCCAAAAGTGCAGTACCTGGAGGATGCTGCCTGTTTCTGAACTGCCGTTCTGGAGCTCACCAGCCTTGTGACTTCGGGCACATCAAGTGCCCAAATTTCCTATCTGTAAAATGGAGTGGCTAATAACAGCATCTACTTCATAAAGCTTGGTTGAGGCTGGGCACAGTGGCTCACACCTGTAATCCCAACACTTTGGGAAGCCGAGGCGGGCGGATCACCTGAGGTCAGGAGTTGGAGACCAGCCTGACCAACACGCTGAAACCGCGTCTCTAAAAAAGTACAAAAAAAAATTAGCCAGGCACGAAGGCAGGTGCCTATAATCCCAGCTACTCTGGAGGTTGAGGTGGAAGAATTGAATGAGATCAAATGAAAAGACTAAAAGGCAGAAATGAAATCCACAGGCAGACAGCCCGGGCGGAGCCCTGGGCCTAGTTAAAAATTGACCCCGGACCTAACCGATTATGTTATCTATAGATTCCAGACGTATGGACAAGCATTGTGAAAGTCCCTGTCTTGTTCTTTTTCAGTTCTCATTACCGGTGCTTGCCATATATCTCTCAACTTCCTGAGCCCAGTATAAACACATCCCACCATATGTCTCCCCTCCATATATCTCTCAACTTCCTGAGCACATCCCACCATATGTCTCCCCACTATATATCTTTCAACTCAAAGACTACCATATATCCCAACTTTAGAAAGACGCCACCTGGAAAGTCCCCGATAAGGACACAGCTGTTTGTGAAAGCGTGGGAACCAATAGAAAACTGCTAAATGTATAAACTTAAAATGTTAACCAATTGTAATGCTGTAACCTAAAGAATTCCCTTGTTCCTCTGTAA
>NW_012114777.1:4595143-4633165 GCF_000951035.1 Colobus angolensis palliatus | reverse complement strand
AATAAATAAATAAATAAATAAATAAATAAATAAATAAATAAAATAAATAAGTAAATAAAGTTTGGTTGAAGATTAAATAAGGTAATACATGTAAAGCCCAATAACTGCTGCTGATCATTAGTGTCATTACCGGTAGCAGAGGAAGAGCCACCCATAC
The DNA here is from genome assembly GCF_000951035.1 of Colobus angolensis palliatus. Classification (NCBI taxonomy): domain Eukaryota; kingdom Metazoa; phylum Chordata; class Mammalia; order Primates; family Cercopithecidae; genus Colobus; species Colobus angolensis. The sequence continues at coordinate 4,633,008 of NW_012114777.1, read as the reverse complement.
TTGTAAATCAACCCTTATAGGGCAGTCGGGGATGGGCTGTGATGGAGTGAGAAGGGCGGGAGCGCAGAGAAACATGCCTCTGGGACTGAGGCCTCCGGGAAGCCCTCCCAGAAGCTGGACGCCCACGGGGCTCTGAAGGAAGGGAGTGTGTTGGTGAAACCCAGGGTACGGGCTTGCACAATCGGCTGCGTACTCTGAGGGGCTAAGGCGGATTGGGGAAGAAACAGCCCCTCCCTTTTCTCAGGGTCCCTACCAGGTGTGTTGAGGCAGAAAAAAAGCAGGAGGAAAGAGGTGAGTGGCTCCTGTTTAACTTCTGTGACGGAGGTCCGTTTCCAGTGGCTGTCCATCCTTTTCTGAGAAACCCATTGGCCAAGGATTCCCTCATATGGCAGGAGGCCAGATGCTGGCTTTGTTGTGGATGGTACTTCTGAGTTCTTCCAAGACGCGGCAGGGGCCTCCGCTTGCACGTTTCCTCTGATCTGGATCTACCTTCTCTGTCTCCTCCAACTCCCTGCGTCTCTAAATCCAAAGCTTGGTTCTGGGTTTCAGTTTAGCAGCCGCCATGGTGCAGCTGCTAGTAGCTCCAGCCTGGTAATTTTCCACAGCATCTCCTGAAAGTCTTCGCCATCCAGGAGGTGGGGCTGTAGCTGCCTCCTGGCGACCCTGTGGTTTTCCTCCAGTCGTCCAGTTTAAACCAGGGGAGGAGAGAAGAGTATGCTATTCTAATGAGTGCCTCCACTCTGTACACGTAATTCTCTTGGAGTCCTCCTGAAGCACCCTCCCTCCTCACCACCAGTCCAAAGACAGTGTGCTGACAGTCCACCCTGTGACTGGGGGTGCTGTGGTGCGGGGACAGTTATGGGAAGGCAGATTTTTTTGTTTGTTTGTTTTGAGACGGAGTCTCGCACTCTCGTCCAGGCTGGAGTGCAGTGGCAGGATCTCGGCTTACTGTAAGCTCCGCCCCCCGGGTTTACGCCATTCTCCTGCCTCAGCCTCCCGAGTAGCTGGGACTACAGGCGCCCGCCATCACGCCTGGCTAATTTTTTGTATTTTAAGTAGAGACAGGGTTTCACTGTGGTAGCCAGGATGGTCTCGATCTCCTGACCTTGTGATCCACTCGTCTCGGCCTCCCAAAGTGCTGGGATTACAGGGGTGAGCCACCGTGCCCGGCATGGGAAGGCAGATCTTACAGTGCATCCTGGAGAGGGAATCTGGCCACAAAGTCTATTTTCCAGTTTACAATGTCAGGCCATAGTACCTCCTTGTTTCCATATGTGGGCCCTAGTTCAGCAAAATGGCTACTCAACATCTTGTTCCACCTTTACTCACCCGATCTTTACATCACTGAATGACCTATGGTTTGTTGCCAGGTTCCTTGACTTTGATTATGTACAAAAGGACAGTAACAATGTAAATCCTTTGGGCTGCTGATATGGACAGGGACAAGGAGGGTATACAGGTGGTGCCACATGGGCATTATCTAACAGTGGGGAGGGTGGACTTTGTCACCAATGCCTCAGGTGAAGCCCTTGCACTCCACTTCCTTCCCTTCATCATCACTCATCTGCTTTCTGACTCCATTTTTTCTTCTCTGTGTTTTTTTGCCTGTCTTGCCCGAAACATGGGAGTTACACACTGATTTAGTCTTTGTCATTTACATTTGTGATTCTCATTAAGGCCTATAACTTTAACACCATCATTATGTGGATAGATTCTAAGTACTTTCTTGTAAACTTAACTTCTGTTCTGAGCTCCATTTCTGCGTAGAATTGAGCTCCTGAAGACTTTTATCTGTTTGTTCCCCTTATATCCTCACTTCAATATACAAAGTAAACTTTAAAAATTATTATTGTCGGCCGGGCGCGGTGGCTCAAGCCTGTAATCCCAGCACTTTGGGAGGCCGAGACGGGCGGATCACGAGGTCAGGAGATCGAGACCGTCCTGGCTAACACGGTGAAACCCCGTCTCTACTAAAAAATACAAAAAACTAGCCGGGCGACGTGGCGGACGCCTGTAGTCCCAGCTACTCGGGAGGCTGAGCCAGGAGAATGGCATAAACCCGGGAGGCGGAGCTTGCAGTGAGCTGAGATCCGGCCACTGCACTCCAGCCTGGGCGGCAGAGCGAGACTCCGTCTCAAAAAAAAAAAAAAAAAATTATTATTGTCAATCTCTACCCACAAAAGCATGCCCAAAATAGCTTCTTTCCCAAAATATACACGAAGTTCACTGAGGTGTCCATACTTTTCTGCTTCAAAAAATATTTAAGTTGTTCTCAGAAATGCTTGCTGTTTTTCGGAGGTTCTGCCTCTCAAGAATCAAGCTGAATTCTGGATTCTTCAAGAAAATCTAGATCTCTCCAATAGAAACAAATCTGTTTATTCTCTTTCTTCCATTGTTGGTAACTCTATTAGAGTGCCTATCAGAGTATTGACCCTACTAGGTTCTCAACTGCCACAGAGCAGGTAACCATTGGTATCTCTAGTAAAGCTTAAGAGAAGATTTTCTACACTTTTCCTCAAATTTAATTTGGCTAATTATAAAACTATATATAATGAATTATAATTTGTAGAAATATAAACAGACCATGTTGAATATTCACACTTTCTTTGTACAGATCTATATCCTTCTATCTCTACTTGAGTATTTGGTAGTCTACATAGAATATTTTTTGAAAGTAGGCAATAAAACATTTTCAGATTTATATATAATTTAACTGAACATTAGCTGAAATGAATTCTTCTGTTCAATGGCACACAGGTTTTTGAAATAGGAACAGATAAGAATACCTTGAAGTCCTTTTGCTGCCCAGATATTTTATCTGTTTTGCCTTGGTAATTATAACTTACACAAGTATGCAACATTTCATTTCTTATTTCTCTAGAATTACTCTGCCTAGTAGCTTTCAGAGCATGTTAGTGATGTATATACAATTAGATAGATCACATATCTATAATAAAGTTAAATTTTTTATATAGACTTAAAATATAACTAAATTGATAATGATAGATAGGCATCTTAGTCTATTTTGTGTTACTATAGCAGAATGCCTGAGGCTTTGTGATTTATAAAAAGAGGCTTATATGGCTCACAATTTTGGTGGCTGGAAAGACCAAGATTGGGCAACTGCATCTGGTGAGGGCCTCGTGCTGCTTCCGCTCATGGCAGAGAGAGGCAGGGGGGTGGACATGTGCAAAGAGATCACATGGTGAGAGAGGAAACAAGGTAGAGAAACCGAGGAAGCCAGACTCTTTTTAACAACCCATTCTCAAGGGGTCTAATATATTCATTTCCCAGAAATGAAGCAGTTACTCACCCCCAAGGAAGGGCATTAATCTATTCATCAAAGATCCTCATCCATGAGCCAAACACCTCCTACTAGGCCCCACCTCCCAACATTGCCACATTGAGGATCAAATTTCAACCTGAGTTTTGGCAGGGACAAACCGTACCTACCCCATAGCAAAAGGCTATATTGTGCTGTGATGACAAATGATCTCCAAATCTTGATGGCTTATCTAAGCTTTATTTATTACTCATCCAAAATCCATTTGGCCTAGGATACCCTCTGAAGCCACTACGCCCCCATGCATGATTCAGTGATCCAGGTTGCTTCAATCTTGTGGTTTTTGTACATCAACACAAACCACCCTCCATGACCCTCCACAGCAGAGGAGAGAGTACAGAGAATTGGGTGTTTCTGCCATAGCACTTTCAGTGTGGCTCATTGGCCAGAACTGGCCACAGGGTCCCGCCTAACTGCAAGGAGACTAGAAAATGTAGTCTTCCAGGTGACTAACTGATTCTGCTCACCAGTCCAATTTAGGTGAGCATTAGTTATGTCTACCTCAGTTTGCCATTCTGAACAGTAAATATTTCATTTGTTCTTCTTTTCCTATGCAGAACACACCCCTTTTTTCCCCAAGAGGGAAAACAAAGTCCCGTGGTTGCACAGCATTAAACTCAGAGTCTGGGATTGCTAGAAGTCGTGTAGGAGTCTCTACATTCAATCCACACATGACTGTCTTGGGCTGGACACTTATGATTTAAAAAGAAGCTCTCAGCCCCCTCCCATAACACACAACAAGTATATAACAGTTGAAGAAGAGTAGGATAGATACAATAAACATTCAGGAACAAAAATGGAAAATAAAGCTCCAGAACTGGTTCTTGCAAAACTAACATTTCCCTGAGAAGACACTGTGCTGGCTCATACCCTCTGCTGATGAGGTCCTGACTCTACTCTTAGGAGGCTCTCTCAAGACCATTGTCCTCTCTGGCCTAGGCTCTATTCTCTGAAATGCTCCTTCTCTATTATCCTTTTTAGTTAACTCTGACATGGACATTGGACATATGCTTTCCTTGGGAACCCTGAAGCTTTGTAAAATGTTGCTTTTTAATAATCACAGTAACAATAATAATGGCCACCATGTGTTTAACGTATTCTTTTCATAAGACATTAAATAAAATGCTAAGTCTCCCCATCATCCACCAAAGTTTTCTAAATTATCATTTATTGCATAAAAAAGAAGATGCAGCTGGCATTTGAATCATATTTATCTACACCACAATTGTATATTCTTTCCATTACATTTTTGTTTTTTAATGTCATTTTTGAAATCACATTTTTAATATTGATATAATTGCCAAATCACATGCTGTTGTAAGAAGTAATGCAGATAAATTCCACATGCCCTTTATGAGATTTCCCCTGATTTGAAGTTGCCCCCAATGGTGAAGTTTTGCAAAACTGTAGTACAATATGGACATAGATATGACCAAGATATGAACATTTCCATCATCACAAGGCTCCTTTATGCTCTCTTTTGTGGTCACTCGCCCCTACTTTTCTCCTGCCCAAACTGCCTTCTTAATTCCTGGAAACCACTAAACTGTTCTCCATTTCTATAATTTTATCATTTCAAAACCATGATATAATGAAATCATACAGAATGTAACTTGCTGGGATTGGCCTTTTTCATTCAACATGATTCTTTGGAGATTAATCCAAGTTGTTGCACATTATCAATCACTTGTTTTTTGTTGCAGAGTCGTATGCATGGTATGAATGCACTGCAGTTTGTTTCGCCGTTCACCCATTGAATGCACTGGTTGTTTGCAGTTTTTGGCCAGTATAAATAAAACCATATAAATGTCCATCTATAGGTTTTTGTGTGACTATAAATTTCATTTCTCTGGGATGATGTTTAAGGATGCAATTGCTGGGTTGTATGGCTGCTGAGTGTTTCACTATAAGAAGCTGCCAAATGGTTTTCCAGAGTGGCTATAGCCATTTTACATTTATGCCATTTACTATCCGCCAGAGTAGTATGAAAGATCCCGTTTCTCTACATCCTCACCAGTGTTTGGTGTTGTCATGATTTTTGATTTTACTATCCTGATAGATATGTAGTTATGTATCATTGGGGTATTAATTTATATTTCCCTAATGGCTGATGATGTTGAACACATGTGCCTATATGCCACCTGTGTATCTTTTTTGGTGAATTATCTTTTTCAGGTTTTTTGCCTATTTTACATTTGAATTGTTTGATTTTTCCTGCTGAAATTCAGGAGTTTTTTAAAATTATTATTCTATATGCTGGTTCCTTTGTTGCATATGTATTTGCAAATATTTTCTCTCTGTAACTTGTGTCTTCATCATCTTCAAAGATACTTCAGAAATCAAGTTTTTAACTTTAATAAAGTCCAGTTTATCTTTTTTTTTTTTTAGTGGATCATGCTTTTGGTGCCAATTATAAGAACCCTTTCCCAGACCTTGATCTGGGAGCTTTTCTTCTACTATATTTTCTAAAGTCACATAGTTTTACATTTTGCAGATAAGTCGTGGCCCATTTTGAGTTAAATTTTGTGTAAAATGTAAAACTTAGTTTGAAGTTCTTTTTTTTTTGTCCTGTGATGTCCGATTGCGTTAGCACCATTTGTTTCTAGGCTATCTTTCTTCATGTTGGTTTCATTTATTTGTTATTGTCATCAATGCTGAACTGGATAGACCTGCATATTTAACTTTTTGGTGCATTAACTAGGCTTTCTCTTCTTTAATAATTGATTCCTAAAAATATAATACCGAAATAACTAGTATGAATATTTAATATTTTGAAAAAAATGTAAAATTATGTTTCAAAAAGGATTCACCAGTTTATATTTCCACCACTAGTGTATGAGGTTCCTATCTAACCACATCTTTAATTACAGAGAAAATTATCAGTTAATTTTTGTCAATTTTATGATTGAGACATATTTTTATTTTTAATTTGCTTTTCTCTACTTATTAAAATTGTGCATATTTACCTAAGCATATTGATTATTTGTGGTTTTTTCTTTGATTGTGATGAATATTTTATTGATTTTCTTTTTTTTCACCTTTTATTTTGGATTCAGAGGGTACATGCACAGGTTTGTTACCTGAGTATATTGTGTGAGGCTGAGGTTTGAGGTATGGATAATCCTGCCACCCAGGTACTAAGCATACTATCCAATAGGTAGTTTTTCAGCCCATGTCCCCCTTTCTCTCTCCCGACCTCTGGTGGTCCCCAGTGTCTATTTTTTCCCATCTTTATGTTCAGGAGTACCTAATGTTCAGCTCCCATTTATAAGTGAGAACATGTGGTTTTTGGTTTTCTGTTCCTGTGTTAATTCACTTAGAATAATGTTGCTGCAAAGGACATGATTTTGTTCTTCTTTATGGCTGTGTAGTATTCCATGGTGTGTGTGTACCACATTTTCTTTACCTAATCAACCACTGAGGGGCACTTAGGTTGATTCCATGTCTTTGTTACTGTGAGTAGCCAAGCAGCTTTTCAACTCCCTGTCTGCCCACAGTCAGTTAGGAGTCAAGCTCAATTAGCTGCATGTTCTTACAGTCCAGACTTGTGGTTTCTTGCTGAAGTGGACCCTGGGAAGCACTGTTCAGACCTCATGTAGAAGTAAAGGACTTATTTTCCCAGCATCCCGGAGTGTTGCTAACAGAGAGTTCTCTGCCAGCAAGCTCTTCAGAATGGCCTGACTTGAAGAGAGCCGTCTTACCCAATGTTATGCCTTTTCTGGGTAGCCTGTATCCATAAATGCCCCGCACAGGGGTGTATGGTCCCTGTCCTTTGCTCCAGTCAGTAAAAACCATGATGTATCACCCAGCCACTCTTGCCTGGCTGACACCTCCACTGAGGCTGCAGCAGAGCCCAGCTTCTTTTCTGCTGAGTTCTGGTTCCTTCCCTTCCCTTCCCTTCCACAGGTGTGCTCCCAGGGCATTCCTTTGAAAACTCCTGCCCTTTCTCTTTAACTCTTTCAGAGTCTGTATCCCAGGGAACAGCAGTGTTTAGCAGTGCAACTCCTTTTGAAACCTAGTAGACTTATGGTCTATTTGATTCTAGTCTGTTCTATTCATTATTAACCACACCCAAAAGTCTTTGGTTCTTGGTTCTTTGCTTCATTGTCTGTCGCAACCCTGCCTCTCATTCCCAACTTGAGGAGGTGTCTTGAGTTGATCTGGAATCAACGGGAGAGCTACACCTTTGAGCCATTCCATACAATTTAGAATTTAGTAGATCTTATACCCTTAGTTTGCTCTTTGCACAGAAGAATCTTGATCCATTGTGAGGCTTAACAATAGGTAGGAAGTCATAATCTTATTTTTATTTTTTTAGAGATAGGGTCTCACTCTGTCAGGCTGGAGTACAGTGCCACAATCACAGCACACTGTGGCCTTGAACTCCTGGGCTCAAACAATCCTCCCATGTCAGCCTCCCGAGTATCTAGGACTACAGGTTGCACCACCATGTTTGGCCAGTTTTAAATTTTATTTTGTAAGACAGGGTCTTGGTATGTTGCTCAGGCTGGTCTATGTTGCTCCTGGCCTCAAGCAAGCCTCATACCTCAGACTCCCAAAGTGCTGGGATTGCAGGCATGAGCAACTGCACCCAGTGTGGAAGTAATAACTTTAATATTATCCTCTCCCCAAGGCTAACTTGTAGTGGGATTGTTTTTCTTTGAGAGATCCTTAAGATCCTTTATTAATGGTTTAAAATACTTTACATGCCAATGCATTCTTACCCTAGAGGGATGACATTTACATTTTACTGAGTCATGCACTACTGGGTGACTTCAAGGCTGAAGAAGGCTGCTGTTTTCAAAAGGATGCCAAACCTGGGCACGTACTCAATTTCTGGATAAGCTGTCACAGGGAGCCACCTGGAGTGAGAAATGGAAACCTGAGACCCTCCTAGTGTGTAGATCTATATCTGTTTCTATACGTATATTTATCATCAATCTGGATATATATGAAATATATTATACGTTTTATATATAATCAGATATATTTTATATATAAGCACATATTTAGGAATGGATGATACATTTTAATATTTTATATATTTCTCTAATTAAAATATATTTCTGGATACTAATATATACTATCTTAAGTATTCAGATAACCGCTGAAATGATGAAGTTTGTCAGTCATTCATTCTTTTGTAAATTATAATATTGTCACTAAATTTTTCACAGGAAATGAGAGGATGCCTTTGTGTGTGTGTTTGTGAGCGTCTGTGGATAAGGATTCATGTGTGTTTTTCTAACAAAAGAGCCACTCCGTTATTTAACAGTAGAATATATTTCTCAATTTGATTTAACATTTATATTTTCCCTAATCTCTTGCTAATTAGAAAATGTGTCTATGCTTTTCAATGTTCCAGTTCAGTACCCGAACCCACAGAGTTCCCAAGGGAATTGTTAGAATTCAGCGCAAGATGGAGTTTTCCCCAAAAAAGTCAACATTTTCTTCAAACTGCATTCAGACAGCAGATGGGGTCAAGGAGGCAACCAATACTTATCTCTGGAACCTCCATCAACCTAATCCATTCATACAAAAAGATGCTCATGCTGAGAATAAACTGCGGGTAACTTCAAGACTCTGGTAACTATGGGCAAAAACGTTAGAAAGTGAAATAAGGTGAGTTCTACCAACACCTTCCAGTTTTACATGCAGAAAATGTGGTTTGCTATATAATCTGTATTACAAACATCTTCCATCTTCCATTGTGCTGCTTAGAGCCTGAGGGATGTTGGAGCCATGAACTAGAAGGCGCTCACCTCCCGGAAAACTTTGCAGATCAGAGCTCAAATTCTTGCCTTGGATTGTGTACCTCCACGTTTTTAAGCCAGCGAAAAAATTGAATTTTGGATTGTTTGAGCCACAGATATTTAGATTTACAACACATGGATAAAAATCTAATTCCAACTGAAACATCATTCCACTTGGAGTAAAACCCAAAGCCTTACGCAGCCCTAGTGATCTGTTTACTAGCTACATACACTCATGAGTCTCCCCCTCTGTCTACTCTAAGGCTACTCAGACCAACACTGCTGGCTCAGGCCTTTAGACATTTCCTCAGCCTACATTATTTTTCCCCCAGAGAATTGTATGGCTCTCTCTCTCCCTTAATTGAGTTTTCTCTTCAAATATAATTTTTATTAGAATGGCCTTCCCTGATCTATATATTAATATTAACTCTATTCTCCATCTCTTCCTTTTCCTGCTTTTTCGGCTTTGCTGTTCTCCTTAATCTTCATCATAATCTAAAATACTAACTAGTCACACACTTATGTGTTCATTTTCTGCCTCTCTCCACTAGTATGTAAGTTCCATGAGTTCAGAGTGCCTTTTTACTCACTTCTGTATGTCCACCACCTTGAATAGTGCCTGGCTTACTGTAGTTCAATGAATGAATGAATGAATGTGAAGGCACATCATCTAGACCATGAGAATACAATAGCTAGTTGATATTATTATGTGCCTGAGAATCCAAAAATATTGTAAGGTTTATGGTTTTCAAAAGTTAGAAAGCCTTACATAGCAAAAAAAAAAAAAAAAAATTAAAACTGTTCCTTCTTTGCCAGAAAGCTATGGATATTCAATCCATACCCTTTTAAACAGTACAGCCCATATGGAAGAAAATTGATGAATATTAGAAATCCTACAGAATAAAAATGTCATTGATATGAAGTAAATAGCTTCAGCTGGAAGTAGGCAAAAATATTTTCATGAAAAAAACAAACTAGAAATTCAGTATAAATCTGGAAAGCAAACAGTTAAGAAATTTAGTGCAAATTTAGAATTTAATTGTGTAGCATTGCTATAGAATTTTAGAATCTGAGATTTTCAAGCTTAATATTTTTTTCTCAGTTTTATCTTCTATTATTTGGGAAAGAGAAGCAATGGGCTTTCAACTTTTCAAGAATCCAAATTTCCAAAATCTCTTCTTCTACATAACTGCTTGCAAACTGGTTCTTTCGGAGCTTCTCTCTTTCTTGTAATTTTTCTGTCAAATGTAGTCAAAAGCATTTGATATACACTATTAAAATTTTATTTTCCAATCTTCTCTCCCAGAGTGACACTTTAATTAGCTACTTAATTTGCCTCTAAAATTATCTCTGTTTTGCTACATGTTTGCCGCTACACAACATAGTTTCTTGCCTTCTGACTACTAAGCCATTGACATACACATTTGAGACACTTGTCAGAGCCAGACCCAGCTCTTTCTACCAATATTTTTATCAGTCAAGATAAAGTTGATTATGCTTTGGTACAAGCATGCCGAAATCTTGGTGGCTAAACACAGCAAATATTTATTTCTCACACACATTTAACCTGCTCTGGGTCTCTGGGTGACTCTAAATGAATCCAGTGGGTTAACTTTCAGGATTTTTAGACATTGGTGTATGTCACCCCACTATGAAGATTCTTCCATGACAACCACAGCAGGGAAGCAGAGAGTACACAAAATTATGTACCTGCTCCTTAGTGCTGCAAGTTAGAATGGACATACATAACTTAATATTTTTAGTCGGTCATTGGACAGAACTATGATTTGTCCACATAAGCATGAGAGGACTAGGAGATGTTATTCCCCTGGCCTCCAGTAAGGGAAAGATAACTGGATATGGTGAGCACCCGACAGAGCAGTGAGCAGTGGCAATGGTAATGTCTGTCGCCAATATCACAGGCATTGGTTTCTGCTTAACTCCACTGTGAACTCAAAAGTAAATAAAATTTTTAATCTTCTGTAACTGGCACCATTTGATCCAAAATTTGAAAGTAGTTACATATAGCAAAGGAGGTCAATTTGAAACATCTTTGAATCACAGACTATGCCAAATCATCTAGGTTGATTACCATATCACAGGAAAGTGCCTTTGGGTAACAGTTGCAAGCTGTATTAGGATCCCAAAACTGAAATCTTTGGGCATTCTAAAAGGGCTGTCATGGGTACAAATCTTAGTAATTATTTCATCATTATCACCATTTCTTTTACTATTTTATTCAGGGCAGGAATGTTTAGCAAAATAATCTTTTCAAATTGTATACATTTGATTACAGAAATTCGTGGTATAATAATTCAGAAATTATATTTTTGGTACTGGAATGCATGATTTTTTTCTGGAGGCACTTTAAAATACATTGTTGTATTTTATTTAAGTTGAATATGAAAATATTTCACAAGATTATTGTCATCAGAAGAAATATAATAGTACACAAGAATATATTGTGTGTACACAGGATAATGAGGCTGGTACTGTCAAGAAACTGTCCAAGGGAATTAAATTGGATGCTGATTATGTGCACACTAGACAATCTTCAAAGAAGATTAAGAAGATGATTAAGAAGATGATTACTCTAACGACCACTAATGGAGTATTGTATGATTTCAAGTTACTTAACCAGTAATGGGGGTAGATTTTCTCTTGTATCTGTATTCTCTAATTTTGTTGTTTTAAAATTCATATTCTAACTATCCCTCAAATTATCTGAGGCAGGTAACACAAGCTTGGTGGACTTCCACTTCCAGCAATTGAGAGAATATCCGCATAGTCCTCCTACCATAAATATCTATAAAACTGGACACATATTTTTAGGTATCAGACAAAGGCAGTACAAGACTGATTGTTGAGGGAAGGGGAACGCGTAAGGGGTACCTTCCCCCATCCCTGTTTTCTCCAGCTCTGTGCCAAGGGCAATGTCCCCTTAGCACAGAGGGCAGGTTGAGGCCGAGCCGAGCACAGTGGTTCAGGGAACTGGGAGGCAGAGACCAAGTTCTGGCCCCTGACACAAAGGAGCAGGCCTAACAGGTGCCACAAAGGAGGAAGCCACACACAGGGACCTCGAGACTGTGTTGTCTCTAACAATTTTTCTTCAAATTTCATCTGCAAAATTTGGTTTGTATCTTTCTTTTTGGAGTTTAAAACTGTGAGGTCCTGAAATTGGTAAGAATTTATTTCAAAGTTGTAGGTTTCGTCTCCCTCCACCTGCAGAGTAATACTTTAATTACGTGTATTAGTCATATCCCTGAAATAGTCTATCAGACACTAGGTGTTCATTCAATTTCCCAAGAAAAGGTCACCTTTTCCTGGGCAATGTCCTCCCCTGGACAGAATTTTATAATCATAAGTTGCACACTTTTAGAAGTTGTCATTATAATATGCCAAGATACTTAACTTCTGGTAAAAGTAAGGAATAAAAGTTCTTTTATAAAAAACATTTTATTTTTAAAATGACATTTAAATAGTCATTTCTCTACTCTTCCATCATATGCTGATATTTATCAGAATTTATCTAGCTTTTTTTCTCTTTGTGCTTTACTCATACATTGTTCTTAGTTTTCAAGTTGCCACCCTATGTTATAAAACACAGGGTCCTGGGATCCCTTCAGGTAGTGAAACAGACTCTTTGTGAAGGCGCCTGGGAATATACTTCAAACAAGCCCCATAGGGGTATCTCATTATCAGTTGAGTGTGGGGAGCTCATCTTACTCAAAGTTGATTTTGTGTTTAAACATTCACAAAGGTCCCTTTATCTTCCCCAACCTGATCAAACTTGGTGTGTGAACCTGGGAGCTATCTATCTATCTATCTATCTATCTATCTATCTATCTATCATCTATCTATTATCTGTCTATCATCTATCATCTATCTATCTATCATCTATCTATCATCTGTCTGTCTATCATCTATCTATTTATCTATCTATCTACCTATCTACCTATCTATTATCTATCATCTGTCTATCTATCTGTCTATTGTTTATCTATCTATCATCTATCTGTCTATCTATCATCTATCACTTTCAGGTCAAAACATATTATAAACACTCATATTTAGCTTTATTTGGGTTATTACCTAAAATTTTGTTAGTTGGAGAACTAAAATGAAACAGTAAAAACTAGAGAATCTGTATTATTTTCTTGTTTATGATATAACCTAGTAGCATCTGACCTTAATTTCCAGCTTTGAAATCTACACTTAGGAGAGAATGATCTGCTTTGGTTCATACATTTATTCAAAAAGTAATAATGAAACAACTAACAGCATTGTTCTAAGCCTTATGATTACAATAGTGAACAAAAGAGATAGAAATCCTTGAGAGCTTACCCTCTTCCTGAAACTTGGCATAGTTTTAAAAAGAAAAAAAAACAGAAAGAAAATCCTACCATTGAGTTGCCCCACTTTTTGTGTACTAACGTGTGTAACTCAAAAATAAGAAAAGAATTAGGCCATTTTGCATTAGAAGTGCATTCAGTCACTTTGCCTCAGAATAATTTTCTATTTCCTTAGGTAAGAAGACTCAGTATAATCTAATAAATAATTCTGGCGAAGATAAATCAAGAGGAACTTCGCTTGCCCTTCATGAAAGAAGCTAAGTGGATTAAAATTAGTTTCCTGAGTGTGAGGGTTGTTAAACACAAAATGAGTGGTAAAAATACAGGGAAAACCTTTACTCACAAATGCATTCAGACATTATGATAATGTTTCAGATAAAAGCTTGAAATTCTTCCTCCTACAACGGAGTATATGAAATCAAATATTTTCATGAAAATTTTAGTAAGGCACATCTCATTTTAGCCTAAAGTAGTAGCTTTAAAAATATGTACCAACTTATTTCTTTTCCTAACTTTTGATTCACTATATACTTAAAAAACACTTAAAGTTATGTTGACTAAAAATTAAAGTAACAAATCTTAGATGGTAAATTTGTAGAAACCAGTCTCCAAATTAGTTTTAAGCACAGATAAAAGTTATATTTTGCCATTAAAATGTGGGTATTAAAATAACCAGTTGTTTTGTGAATTACGAAGGTTAAAAACTTTTGCAAGCTTCTGCTGCAACCACAAAGATGCACAGATAAACGAAGAGAGAGCAAAGCTTTGCTTTAAAAATTTTGGATTTAAATTCTGGCTTGGAATTAATGATGACATCAGGGAATTGGGATTGTTTCCTCAGAGAGCAAATCTACAGTAAAGGCCACCATTTCTGCAGTATCTGCACTAAAATTTCTATAGCAAATGAGCAAATCTACAGTAAAGGCCATCATTTCTGCAGTATCTGCACTAAAATTTCTATAGCAAATACGTGAATTTTGGTGATTAGATAAAACTGAATATATTGTACTTAATATTTACAAATATATAATGGATATTAATATTGTTATAGACACCTTGTAATGCAGGCATTTGTATAATGTGGAGACGGAAGAAAGCCTAAGTTTAAAACAAGGAAAACCATTGGTATTAGTGAGATAAACGTGATACTGTGACAAGAAGAAAGAAGATAGAGAAGACGGCTTATTTCACTCAAATATTTTTGGAGTTTGGAACGCGTGAACACTTCTACACAGGCGAGGGACATTTGCTTTTCATTCTGTCTTGCACTTTTCTATACATATTCTAATTGATATATAATAATAAGGAGAACCCAAATACTGAATGAGATGACTTTCTAATGATGCTGTAGGATTTTTATCCAACTAAATTCAACATTGAGCACACTGCTCAGACAATGCACAGAGTGATAGGAAGAGGAGCCCTTCTCTCAGAAGCACTTCACCAGGACCTCAGACTTCTCCACATGTGGGGCTGATAACACGGCTATGTGTATCAATGTGACTAACTTATGCATGATAAGAATAGCGGATTTTAAAAAGGCAAGAAAAAACAAAAAACAAAAAACCTTCTGATTTTATTTCATAACAAACATTTCCAAAAACGGAGTCTGGCTCTGTCGCCCGGGCTGGAGTGCAGCGGCCGGATCTCAGCTCACTGCAAGCTCCGCCTCCCCGGTTCACGCCATTCTCCTGCCTCAGCCTCCCAAGTGGCTGGGATTACAGGCGCCCGCCACCTCGCCCGGCTAGTTTTTTGTATTTTTTAGTAGAGACGGGGTTTCACCGTGTTCGCCAGGATGGTCTTTATCTCTTGACCTCGTGATCCGCCCGTCTCGGCCTCCCAAAGTGCTGGGATTACAGGCTTGAGTCACCGCGCCCGGCCGTCATTTCTTTAAAGTATGGAAAGATTCTTTCAGGTATATAGATGCTTTAGGGAATAAACTCCCTTTTTTAAAAACCAATTCATTTACACAAATGTGTTGAGCTGAATGTTTTCTAAAAATTTAAAAAGAAAAGGCATTTTAGACTCTGCTGTCAATCAGGTAGCATGCATATTTTGTGTAGTTGATAATTCTTTTCTATGGTGCTATCTAATAATGCTATCATATGATTCACAGATAATTTAGTATGTGACAATTCATTTTTGGAAAAGAGAACTAAGTAAATGTGTCTTCTTCATTTACCTTTCAGGAAAGGCCTGAAGAACACTGAATCTCTGTTTTAAAAAATTTAAAATATAAAAATAAAAATAAATGGTATAAATTTTAAAAATCATGAAGGACACAAACATTGTTTATCTCATTGTAGTACTCCATAATTTCTTAATAATGGCTATTACTTTATGCCTGATTCATAAAAATATACAAAATATGACTTTTGTGATTTAAAGAAGAAAAATACAATTGTTTAGATAACAAGACTATAGAACAACTTTATACGTATCAGTCTGTTGGCTATTAGGGTACTAATATGTTATTATCATTGTGACATTAGAAAGTAGAACAGAAATTAGTAGAAAGATGCAGGGAAATAATGAAGGAGTGAAAGCCATGCCATCCAAATATATGAAAGATTGATATATTGATTATTTTGAGTTGGAAACATTGGAGAAATTGTAGTTTCAGAAAGTGTGAGCTGACCCTGTCTCTTCCTGCATCCAGTAAGCCATAAAGATTCATCTAGGAGGGATGCCCGCCCCATAGAAGGGCAAAAAAACAGCACTTATCACCAGAGATTGGGAACCGGAGGCTGCAATGGACCTGAATAAATTTACTTAATGAAGTACTCCTTATCTTCCACTAGTTTTATACCCTCCCAAATATTTCCTAGTGACTCTCCTAGAAATTTCCTGCTTCTAGCCAGACCCCTTTTGTCCTTTCATTTCTTCTCAAATTTATTCTTTGTCTAAATGGTATAAAAGCATTTTCCTTTGTCCACTTCTTTGGACTTCACTCTCTTGTGAAGATTCCCTTATATGTGGAAAGCTAATCAAATTTGTATGCCTTTCTCTTGTTAATCTCTGTGGAGTCAATTCTAGATCCAAACGAGGAGCCCAGGGTTGGAGGTGATCGCTGGCTCCCCTGCAATAGAGAATATAACATATCTGAAAACTCTTTCAGCTCATCTTCAAAACTAGTCTGCAACATTAATGTTAAAGTAAGGATTCTAATTATTGCCTTCTTCTTCTTTTCCAGTAAAAATAGTAAGACTGGCTCATAATCTAACTTTCTGTGTAGAATGCTTGTTGACTATCATGAATATGTTCTAGTTTTGGCTAAGCACAAATAATTGCAATATTTAATATATTACTTAGCATTGGATATATTGTTCGGACACCTTTGAAATTCATTTGTGAACTGCATAAATTACCACTATATTAGGCTGCCAGTGGTAACTTAGTTAAGGATCAAATAATTACAATTTCTTTTTGGAATTAGTTTTTATCATTCATGACTCTCTCCTCTCAAAAAAGAAGGATCTTCCTTTAAGAACCCCAAACTGAAAACCAAATATCTGAGAATATTTTGTGTAACAAGCTAAGTAACTCTAAACAGGGACACTCCTGCATGGGTACCTTAGATAATGATCATAAACATTAGATTCTTTCCCTGATCTCTGCAAAAACATACCTCCAGCCCTAGATCAACTGGGAAATATTACAAAGGCTTGGCTACTCAACGGTACTAGTTGGTTGGATATCCCTGGATTCAAGCATACATGGGTCTCTCAAAGATTTCTTTAACCTGGAATTAAACACAAAAAGAATTATGTGATGGCAGAATAAAAAAAAATCTTAGGGGTCAAATCTACTGACGGTTTACTTTACAGTTCCTGCCTTAGAAAGATGTGGCCAGTCCCATTACTGCCAAAATCTTCACTTATATTTTATTCTAATTTCTTTATGATTTTGGTGTTTATATTTACTTATTAATATATCTTTTTACCTTTCATAAAATATTTATTGAGGTTATAATGAGAAATAACACCTTTAGACATTTCAGGTTTTAATCTTCTTGGTTACACACATAAATATAACTTAAAGGGTATAGATTACTGGATCACAAATGTTTTTCTTAGTGTTTTTTGGACTGTGATGCATTTTCTCCTTGAATTTAGCATTGATGAAAATGGTGCCATCAACCTGATTATTGCATCTCTTTCATCACCTGAATGCATAATTTTTTTCTTATATATTTGAAATGACAATAAAAGAGAATCAGGGTAGGTCTAGATGTTGGTCTCATTCTTTGATTTTGCATTGTGTATAGTGAGAACTGTTGGTCTGGAAATTCAGATATTTTGATTTTGACAATTGCTTCTATAATCTATTGGGAATTGTATGGTAGGCAGTATGAGGTAAAGATGCAGCCATTTTGAGGGAATTATTTGAGGAGGATCAACACAACATATGGTAAACACTATTTATGTTTTCTAATGATAAAGTTGGGCATAAGCACATAAGGGCTATATATTTACCAATGATAAGTGTAAGCAAATAAGCATCATCTATGATGATTCCAAACGTGGTCTTGTGTTGCTGTCAATATATCTTTATTAAAGTCATCTTTGGTCACAGGTATTTAATAGTCAAGGTCTTTGTTTTATTTCTGCTTTGAAGCTTACATATTTTACTTTTATTCAGGAGGTCTCTGACTTCCTTTGTACCAGCTCAGTATTGGGATTAAGTATTTCCTATGTAAACTACTGGTGATTACTGCTGTACATCCTATTTCACTAACTTAAAAATATTAATTGAGTTCCTAATGTGTGTTCTTAATAGGGTGTGGTACCTGCCCTGAAGGAATTTACAATTTGATCAAAAAGCCAGACAAGTAAACAAATTACATTACATATAGTAGTGCCATCAAAGGCATCTTAGAAGAAATACAATAGGAGAGGGATCTGGACCACTTCCTGCTAGAGCAGAAACATCTTTGGCCCTACCAATGTATGTGTTATACTGCCCAGTTCATTCGTGCATTCATTCATTCGTGTTGCATATGGTTTTCGGGCAATGTCACTGAAAGCAAGCTCAATAAGAAACACTGGGCATTTTCCTCACATTGCACGTCTTCTTTACCTTTCTTCTAATTTGTACTTCAAATGTTATTTTGCTATTTTAAACTATTTTGGTATTTTTCTCTCTCGATTTGGGAAAAGTAGAGAATTAGCATAATGATATAGGTACATCAAACAAAATATTTTTATATATGTTCTTCAAATATTTCAACCTAGAATTTACAGAATAATTATCTTAATTTTGTGTACAATTTCAGAGCAAAAGGAGTTAGAAGCAAACATTCAAAAGGCAGGAAAATCTAAGAGACTATTACGCTATTAATTTTCTCAATTAAATTTTGAATGGCTACATTTCATGAGGCTCTTGAAATTCCTATAGCATAAAAGTAACAGAGAAACAACATGCAGCACCTTCTGTTTATCCCTCCAGTCCCTCACTCCTTCTTCCTCCTGCGCCAGCCTGCCTGGGTCTAGCTGACTCACCTCCATGGGCTGTGCCCACACCCTCACTTGCTCTCTGGCTTCCCACTAGGTTAGGCCAATGGACACCCCACAGGAGGTCAGAGGGCAAGAAGGGATTGAAGGGTGGTTCCCGTGGCTCCTTCCTGTGAACCTGTGGAGTGAGGAGATCCAGTCACATCCTCCTACCAAGCTTTTGGTCCTGCCATGCTATCCAGACCACACAGTTCCAGAAATTGCTCCCTTGTTTCATTCTTTCAGGCCCATGGAGGTTAATGCCTCTTCTTCCTCAACTGTGGCTCCTCCATGAGAACCCCAAACTGAAAATAAGGTGTCTGAGAATATATTGGATAACCGGCAAAATAACCTCTAGCAGGGACATCCCTGTGCAGGAATCTCAGAGAATCATCGTAAACATGAGGTTCCAGAGTATACTTTTTCTTATGTCTACTCATTTCCTTAAGCATTACTCATACTTTTCACAGTCTTCTACTAAGACTTTGCAAATTCCCCAAATCCAGTGTGCTACTGGATTACCACTGGGACTGAAATGTACTCTAAATTGTATATCAACGAAAACCCCATGAATGGAGACTGTCTAAAGTATAACTTGGGCTAACTGAAAGTTTAAACAGATGTATTTCTTCATTTTAAAAGATGTCAAGTTAAAAGAACAGAATAATTATAAGGGAGAAATTCTATTTCCTCATAATTTGATATCATTATAAATTGCATACAAGAGATTATATTTTGACTTCACGTTAATTTGAAATAAGCATTAATTATTTAGAAGCTTCACTAGAAAGATTATAAAATACGAATGTAAAACATTATATCATGCTGTACTAGCTTTGGTAACTACAAGTCATCCATATCAGAATGTCCAGCACTCAATAAATACTTATTAAATGAATGAATTGCCTATAATTCAAAAGTATATGTTACAACTTAAATTAAGTGAATGTATTTACAAAAGAAAAAATCTTCAGAAAATTAAATTTCATCAGATAAGGAAAAATAAACAGGATTTTAAAAAATAGACCATCTTATACCTGCAAATTTTCAGAGTTATATATCTGGGCTGAGAAGTGAAAAGAAATTGGACAGCTTAGTTGGGAAAGAGGTTGTTAGACAGTCACCTCTTAGTTTTCAATGATAGTCATTCTGTTGGCTTATTATAAATGGACTTGAAGCAATCCGGATACAAGAGAGTAGTACATTATTGACGTTTTAAGTGCTATCAGGAATTGACATTTCAAGCAAAGTTTTAGTTGGTAAGCAGAAGTGTTAGTAATCTGGAAAGATGTTAGGCATTTGGCCAGTTTTATTGACTGTAATTTCATGGCTTTATTACATGGTCAGTATTTTTTTAGTTCCAAGAATTTCCCCTTGTGTACATATTTATAAGTCTCCCTGGATAACATGTTTTGTTCCCTAGCCTTCTATGGCAATAACCTAGGGGAGCTACCATTTGTAGGAGTAAGAAGGAGCCAGCGCTTAGGTCCAAATGGCTGGGTCTTAAACTCTGTCTTCTCTGCTTACTACTTGGTGACCTTAAACAGATGACTTCCTTTTGCATGCCTCAGTTTCCTCATCTGGAGGATGGGGATGATGATAACAACACCAATCTGAGAATTAGATGAGCTGAGACTTCACAAGCATTCAACAAATGTAGATTATCTTTCCCAGAAGTGCTATTTCTGCTGGTCCATTTCTAAGCATGCCCAGTTTCTATCTGACTATAATAGGACATGAAATGAAAACATTCCCTGAATTCAACAGGCAAAAAATACAATATTTTTTGACCATTTATTTAACATGAGCTAGTCTTGAAACAAGTCAAACTTTAGAAAAAAAAATCTCATGTGCTACCTTGACTCAGTTTCTCTGGAATGACTACAGTTTGAGAGTGAGACGCCAGGAGCCATCAACTCAAATGATGTTTTCCTGTCCATTCCATAAACAATGATTTGGCTTTTCGTTGCACTCTTGCATACTTCTAGCACGGAGTTGTTTTATGGCAACATGCTGTGGTGCCCAAATCTTTATATGTGGCAGCCGCGTCTTGTGTGCATGGCACCATCTTCGATCCCCAGAACCTTTTGGAAGGCAAAGGTGATCTGAGGAGAAGCTACTCAGGGAGCGCAGCAGCAGAACTCCCTCAAATCACAGCAAAGGGGAGACTGTTGCTTAGAGATGGCACAATCTGAGCAGTAAATTACCACACAGATGCCATGGTTATTATGTCATCTTACTATACCTTTTCCAGTTCTCAGCATTGTATTCTAAGTACCTAAATAAGAACCTCCATGAATTATCAGTATTATCTCTGTGTCACTCACATAGGGCCATAAAAGAAAGCAGATAAATGATAATAGACTTTAGACTTCTATTAAAGTTCTGTGACCTTTAAGTTACAGAAACTTGAGTTGTACATAAATTATCTGCAAGCCAAGCTGACATGGTGATTAAGCTGTAACAATGGCCAGTTTTAAGGGTAACCTCACAAGTGACTCAGTTGGCCAAGAATGATGATGGACAAACTGTGAATAATGACGCATATCCAGGACCACTTCTAAGCATATAGATCACAGGCAGCACAAAACACTCTGGCTCAGGATCCATCAGAGGCATCTTTGCTTGCAAATACTGTATTTTTCCAGTAGTCAGCCCAGTAACTGAAAACCTAGAGGCTTTCCTAAGGTTGAAACATCTTTGAAATACTTTAAACAACAAACATTACCTGAGAGGGGTCTTCAATTAACTCAGTAGCATCCTTTGATATTAGACTTTATTGATTCATTCATTAAACATTTATTAAGCTTGTACTGTGTACTTGGCAGTGAAAATAGAGATGAAGGCTACACTCACCTCTTTCAGTCAGCAGCCAGTCTAGCTGGAAACATGGAGGGGTTAAAAACATCAGTCTTGGGGAAGAAGTCTGTGGAGAAGAAATTCAAGTGTCCTGAGGACCCGGAAGTGGAGTGCCTATACCTGTAAGGAGTTAAGGTATGGCTGATGGCATTTGAATTCTATCTTATAAGTAACATAATTCAGTGGGAAGATTTTAACTGGAAAATGATATCATCAGATTTGGATCTGAGAGCTAATACTGAGGTAGCAATATAAAGGAGTGAACGGGGACAGTGGGCTGGGGAAATGGAAATATGGAAATTAAGAAAGCTATTGCAATGCTCTAGGCAAGACATGATAAAGACATGAACTCGGCTGGTTTAGTAGGAATTTAAAGGAGGTCTTGGATTCAAGAGTTTATTTAGGAGTCAGGATCAGCAATAGTTCTGATTGGAAATTTGGGTATGAGAGGTTTCTGGCCACGGTGACTGCATATCTCTGTTGGTGCTGTTCATAAAGAGAATATGACAATCAGGTTTGAGGGATGGGGAAAGTGATGAGTTTGCTGTGGAAAGCTGGGTGAGAGCTGCCAGTGGATATGGAAAAGAAAGTGGCCAGTAGGCACCAGGGCACAGATGCAGGGACTTAGCAGGAATGAGCTGGGCTGAGTGGCAGACTTGAGTGTTGTGTCACCAGCACAGAGAGGTGACTGGGGCTGGGAGTATGAAATCCATTTCCTTTTAACTGTTACATTACCAAAAATGTGATAAAATCTGGATAGCAAATAAACACACACTACAAATGCAATCACAACCAACCATATATGTACACAAAAAGTGTCATATTATGAAAACATGAACACACTGTGTTTCAGTGTTAACTTATGGGAAATTATTATCTTCTATTTAAAATGTAATAGCTTCCAAAGAAATAAAAATAAAGATTTGGGGAAAGAATATAAACATATTCTCCAGTGTTTAGCAAAGGTGTTTTCTCATGACTTTGTTAATGACAACTAGGGCTTTTGGAGTTTAATGGTATATTATGAAGCTCCATATTTTGTTCACTGCTAACCATTATAAGTGATTCTAACTTGATTACCTCTTTAAAAATTGCTATAGGTTCAGGTTCATTCACATCCTCAGCAGCTGAGAGGATCAGGACTTATAGTAACAGCGACTTGCACTTCAAGGCTATGTGTGTGATTCCATGATTCACTGATAATGTGCCATTTTTCTTCCTGAAAAAAGTTTTGTCTCTTAGGGCTCCATTGGGATATGTTAAAAAGGGAAAAGTGCTACATTACACAGTATTGGAAATGCAGAAGTTACAGGGTTTGGCTTTTAGTTATTTGAGTGTGTGTCTGTTTTTTCTTTTTTTTTTCTTTTCTTTTACTTTTAGATGGAGTCTCACTCTGTCGCCCAGGCTGGAGTGCAGTGGCACGATCTCAGTTCATTGCAACCTCCGCCTCCTGGGTTCAAGCGATTCTCCTGCCTCAGCCTCCTGACTAGCTGGGACAACGGGTGCCTGCTGCCACACCTGGCTAATTTTCATATTTTTAATAGAGACAGGGTTTTACCATCTTGGCCAGGATGGTCTCAAACTCCTGACTTCAGGTTATCTACCCACCTCGGCCTCCCAAAGTACTGGGATTACAGGCGTGAGCCACCACGCCTGTGTGTGTTTCTTGAGTATAACTCTGAGGCAAAATATACAACTGAGATGCCCTGAGAAGAGAATGTGCCGTTAATTGTAAAGTTCAGTCATCATAACTTAGTTGGCTATGTCAAGACCTTGATGAAATACAAAAGAAAAATGTAATTTTAAAGGCATAATCCAATCAGAAAATAAAGTTTATAAAAATATATTTTGGGCTGGGCGCGGTGGTTCACGCCTGTAATTCCAACACTTTGGGAGGCCAAGGCGGGCAGATCACGAGGTCAGGAGATCAAGACCATCCTGGCTAACATGGTGAAACCCGTCTCTACCAAAAAAAAAAAACAAAAAAATTAGCCGGGCGTGGTGGCAGGCGCCTGTAGTCCCAGCTATTCAGGAGGCTGAGGCAGGAGAATGGCGTGCACCCAGGAGGCAGAGCTTGCAGTGAGCCGAGATTGCGCTACTGCACTTCAACTTGGGTGACAGAGTGAAACTCTGTCTCAAAAAAAAAAAAAAAATTGTACTACATTCTTTACTTCCATGATTTTATGAAGGCTCACCAAGTGAAAATTTGAGATGAATTATTTACATTGGTAATATTACTGATAGAGATAGAAATGTGTTCTTTCTTGTTTTCACTGTGAAGACACAGAATTTCATACAATTCTGAGAACAACTGTATGAAAGTGCATTTTGGGATGCATCCTCAGTCTTTGGATTTAAATTGACCTCTGTTAGTTGCTGTTGCTAGTGCTTTCACCCTTGTGAAAATATCTTCATATATAAGAACCACATAGTCAAAGACAGTTGGAGGAGCTAAAATGAAATTATTCCAGTTGAAATATTATTGAGAAATAAAAACATAGGATAATAGAAACATTAAAAACAATGTCTAAAATGATTGTGTCCAAATCTGAAATTCACTCTCCCACATCCTTATTTATAAATTTGTGGCTAAAATTTTAAAAACCCAGAAGTTAAAAATTAGAGGCCATAAAATGTAAACTTGATCATTATATGTACATGTTTATTTTGTTCTACATTATAAATGTGCTGAGCAAAATAGTGTCAATAAACAATATGAAGTCACACATATTTATTTATTCGACAGATATTTATTAAAGGCCTATTCCAGGCACTCTTCTGGATTCGATGTACAAGTCTCTGCCCTCCGCCAGCTTATGATCTAATGGGTCAGGTAGATAATAAGCATGCAAACAACAAAATACTGTGTAATATCAGCTGGGCTGTGAAGGGAACCAGAGCAGGATAAGGCGAGAGAGAGAGATGTAGGAAGGTGTCACTGTAGATCGAGTGTTCAGAGAAGGCTTCTTTCAGGAGGCAGCATTGAAGCCAACTGTGAATAAAATGAGGCAGCCATTCCCTGGAAGAATTTGGGAAGAGCATGACAGGGAGAGAAAATAGCCACCACAAATACTAAGAAGGATTGAGCTTTGGTGTGAAGTCAGTGAAGAGGGTGATAGGAGATGAAATTGCAGAGGGGCAGATGCCAGACCACAGCGGGTCTTGCTAGCCTGGAAGAGGAATTTATGTTTTATTCTCATTGTAAAGGAAGACTGCAGAGGTTTCTGAGCAGGGAGGACTCTACATGATTTATTTTGTAAAGGATCACACCAGCTGCTGTGAGATGCATGCTTCGGAGCAAAGGTTCTCAAATGGGGGTGATTTTGTCTCCCAGGAGACATTCAGTACTAAGACATATTAACTAGAAAAACTATTAAACTATTAAAAGAGAGTTTTTTTTTTTTTTAAAGACTCTAAAGAATGCAGAAATAGCAACTGAAGGAAACAGGCCTAAGACAGAGTAAACCAGGAATGAATGAACAGCTTGGAAGAGGGCCCTCCACAAGGCTGAATGTGACCTCATCAGACAGGCAGTGGCTGCCAAGAGCACCTGCCACCCCTGGAGGGAGGAAACTTCTTCCCGCAGACATATGTTGCAGCTCCACAGTTAGTAAAGTGCTGGTGGCAGAGAAACTCAGTGAACGTGGCAGCCACACCATAGGAAAAAACCCTACTGGAATCAGTAAGAGAAGCGACTTCATTTTGCTTTGACAAAGTCTAACGCTGTGCCAGCTGGAAAAAGAGAAATATTTATAGGATCTAACTACAATATTGCAACACAGGGCAAAGAAGGAGGGATTTGGTGTTGACAGATAACGAAATGACAACTTGTATCATGTACGCCTTTTCAGGTTCCATATGCACACTTCCTCAGGCATTTAAACTCCCACAAGACAAACACCTTTACCTTTTCACCTAACAAGATGCAGCTATCCTTCCTACAAGTGAAGACATTCTTACCCTTTCCCTCAAATGAGAAACACAGTCCGAATAGTCACTGCAACTGTCACAGAACATATTAGTTACTTCTCAAATTTAGTCATCTTCCACTGAGAATCATGCTATCCAAAGACTAACTTAAAAAGTTAACATCCAATGAGGATGAATCTTTACTTCCTCCATGATAAGCCTCCATGTCGAGTCTCCTGTGTAATCAACCTGCAACTAAGTAGCTGGCTGTACCTCCAAAAGAGTGATTCCTTATTTGGGGCTAAAACATTTCTCTGCTGCTGTTGGCTGATTAGAGACTCAGTAGCAGCAGCAACCAGGTCAGCCTTGATAGAGAGAAATCCATGTTGTTGAGCTCACGAATAGCCTCCATTCCTGTCACCATGGACATTTTGCTCTTGGGTTCATAAGTACTGCGTTGTTGGTGAAAGAGGCTGGCCAGCATCCACAGAAGTCACCATTTGTCCAGCTGATTACTGACAGCCTCCATTTCAGGGAATGTCCTTTGATGAGTATTCATATGAAACATTGTGGTACACAGTCTGCCTGATGATGCCTGGTTCCCGACATTCATGCCCTTGTGTAATTCCCTCCCCTAAGTGTGTGCTGAACCTAAGTCTTGCTTCCAGGACATAAAATATAGCAAAAGTGATGCTGTGTCCCTTCAGAGATTAGTTTCTAAAAGACCATAATTTTTCTCTTACTGGCATTCTCTCTCTGGCTCTGTTTGCATACTTGCCCTGATAGAGAGGGAGGGCTATCTGCCAAGGAATCAAGGGTGACCTCTGGCTTACAGCGAGTGAGGAATTAAGGTCTTCAGATTCAGAAATGGAATCTTTGGCAACAGTCATGTGAGTGGGCCTGGAAGTGGCTCTTTTCCCTCAAGACTTCAGTTGAGATTGCAGACCTGGTTGATGTCTTAACTGCAACCTTATGAGACCATGAAGCAGAGGAGCCAGCTAAGCCATTACTGGATTGTTGCTTTAAGCTACTAAGTTTTTTGGGTGATAAATATACAGAATAGATAACGAATACAGACACAAATATCTTCAAAATCTATGATCTATGTAACTCTTTCCCAAACCTTATTGTCACCAGTCTTCCAATCCTGTCCTTTGCACATTTACCATTCAGCCAATCCTTCAGCTTTTGCCCATGAATTGATGTAGGGTAATATTTCTGGCCGCATGCTGTCTGGACAAGGCAGACCTATCTTGTTTCAAATAACATGAGAGATGTCCAAGAAATCAAAGAATTAGGATTCAATTTTACTGTAATTTTTGAGGGCTTACTTTTTGAATGTGTTGTATGTTGTAAGGTATAAACTCAGTCATTTCCTCTTTAACATGCTTACATATTCTAGGGTTAGAAATTTTTTTTTTTTTTTTGAGACGGAGTCTCGCTCTGTGGCCCAGGCTGGAGTGCAGTGGCCGGATCTCAGCTCACTGCAAGCTCCGCCTCCCAGGTTCACGCCATTCTCCCGCCTCAGCCTCCCAAGCAGCTGGGACTACAGGCGCCCACCACCACGCCCGACTAGTTTTTTTGTATTTTTTAGTAGAGACGGGGTTTCACCATGTTAGCCAGGATGGTCTTGATCTCCTGACCTCGTGATCCGCCCATCTCGGCCTCCCAAAGTGCTGGGATTACAGGCTTGAGCCACCGTGCCCGGCCCTTATCCTCATTTTCTATAACCTTCAGAAACTAGCTACAGTGCCACATCCTCAATGACATCTTCCCTGATTTCTCCCAATTGGTAAGAACAGTTCCTTTTAATGGACCTCCACAAGACTTTGCCTGAATACTGCTTTGCCTTTATCACAGCAGTTTATCCTGGATGGCATGTTTCTAAAGTGTGTTCTGAAGAAGGCTAGTCCCTTGGAAGCTTCCACATAGAGAAGTGTTCTTAGGACATGTTAAGTCTAAAGAATTTTGTCTACTGCTCTTTGTCTTGGGGTTTCCTGATTTACATGAGCATACTGAAGATTCTAAAAGGATCTGCAATACAGAAAGTTTTTATCTTTAACTTACCATATTTAATCATTTTCACCTATTATCTGCCATTAACTTTCAGAGCCCTTTTGCCATATACAGTATCTGCTTTCTTATTGCTGTATTTCTAGGTAGTCTATACATTATCTTATGCATTATAGTTACTTGATGATTGTTGAATGTGATGCATCTCACTCCACACTCTGAGCCAGATTTTGGTAATGTTTTCTTGCAGGCAATTCTGCTAGAACTTTAACCAGGCCATCAGGAACTAAAGGAAATGAATTATTACTACTACCAGAGGGGGCTGACTGAGAAATTAGAACTGCTTGAGGCAACTATTAATGGAAGAAGTGAGGAAGATGAATACATGACACCACAGGAATTTAAATGGAACAATTATAAACTTTTGGAAGTCTTATCACTGGCTTGATGAAAGAAGACATAAAAATGATAAGAAACCCAATATTCAAATGAAATATTAGAGCATTAGTTCTAGTGAATAAAGTACTGATGAGTCAGCCCAGTCAGAGAAGCATCCAGCGTTTTCCAGGTGGTCTATTCATTTACCAGCTTTGTGTGTGTGTGACAGAGTTTTGCTTTTTCGCCCAGGCTGGAGTGCAGTGACGCCATCTCGGCTCACTACAGGCTCCACCTCCCGGGTTCACGCCATTCTCCTGCCTCAGCCTCCCAAGCAGCTGGGACTACAGGTGCCCGCCACCACACCCGGCTAATTTTGTGTGTGTGTGTGTGTTTTTAGTAGAGACGGGGTTTCACCGCGTTAGCCAGGGTGGTCTTGATCTCCTGACCTCATGATCCACCTGCCTCGGCCACCCAAAGTGCTGGGATTACAGGCGTGAGCCACCGTGCCCAGCCACTTTTACCAACTTTTAATAAGGCACAGTTTGCCGTGACGTGGTTGACTGTTGCGTAGTCCATGTACGTACTATATTTGAAGATTTTAAATCTATTGTCACATGACTCCATGTGCTCCTGGTCTGCCTTCTAAGATGGTAAAGAGGAATCCGTTTTCTCCTAGGCTTTTATTAATAGAATCAGTGACCACTTTGCTGTGATCATTTTTCCCTTTAGCGTTGCCTTCAGAAGTATAATGTGCAGAAATTGGAAAGTGCTGTCATCTCTTTAGTGTCATCAAAAGCATTTCATTTTTAAACAGTAATAACCAAGCTGCTCTAAGTGCCTTTGTCCCCAAAAAAATGAACTCAGATAAATGTTGCAACTTATTTTATTACGTGACATGCCTTCTGAAGAACATCTGTGTAAACAGAACCACATCATGCACACATTTCTGCCCTGCCACTTGGGACCGGCAGTACCTTTATTGTCCATTACTCAGTCTTAATGATACTCCTGGCACACAGGGTTCCAATATGAAGATATGTTTTTTGGTATTTTAACCAATTTATGTTCATCATCTTATCTTTCTAAGCTATAAAAACAAACTGATATCAGAGTGGCTTATTTAATCCTGTTTTAGCCTCCAACTTAAATTCTCCAAGTGAAAATGATTTATTAACATAAAAAAATAGCTGCTGACTATATGGGACCACTTCTTCAGAAATAACGAAAGCAGAAAGTAATTCATAGAGGTTAGAAAAGGTCATTTCCTTACAATTGAGAAGTTCTTTCATTTTGAGGCTATTGGTCAGAGGTGCTACTAGATTTAAACTTTGTAATGAACATAGGAGATCAGCAATCAATAGAATGATACATTTCTTGTTTTGGTTTTATTGTTGTTGTTGTTTTTAAGACAAAGTCTCCTTTTGTGGCCCAGGCTGAAGTGGTGCAGTGGCGCAATCTCAGCTCACTGCAGTGCTCCGCCTCCCGGGTTGAAGTGATTCTCCAGCCTCAGCCTCCCAAGCAGCTGGAACCATAGGCGCCGGCCACCATGCTCGGCTAATCTTTTGTATTTGTAATAGAGACAGCGTTTTGCCACGTTGCCCAGGCTGGTCTCGAACTTCTGAGCTCAGGAGAATGATACATTTCTTAAGGAAAATGCTTAACTTAAGATTGGCCGGCTACTTATCAAAATTCCCTTTCCTTTGGCTCTTATGAAAGAAATGGATTAACCCTAAGTACAATTGCAAAAATCACATAAATATCTTTTATATTTGAATCTGAATGTTGGCTTGGCACTGAAATTGCATATAATAAATCAATTAGTGGGATTTAACTTTGACAATTCTTGATTGATGAACACATTTAAAACATTTTACTTGGAATTCATTCTGTGGCTTACAATTCCAGTATTGTAAAACCAGTGAAATCATGACAACATAAATGGTATGGACTATCTTCTAATATGTCTAAATATAAGTTCACTATGCTTCATAGCAACTCATTAACTAAACACATTTACAGATTTCTGGGAAGGGCTTCCAATTTCTTTTTCTTTTTAATAGACTTTTATTTTTTAGACCATTTTTAGGTTTACAGAAAAACTGAGCACAAAATACAGAGAATTCCCATCTCGTCCCCGCAATCACTTACCTTCACACACACAGTTTGTCCTACTGTTAGCATCTTGAATTAATGTCGTACATTTGTTACAATTGATGAACCAATATTGATACATTATTAATAACTAAAGCTCCTAGTTTATATGAGGGTTCAGTTTTTCGTGTCATACAAGTGTACAGGTTTTGACAAATACATACAATCAAGTATCCACAGTTATAGAACTATGCAGAATAGTTTGGCTGCCCTAAAAATCTCCTGTGCATTACTTATTCCCCCCTCCTTGTTCCCCATCTCCTGCTCCCTCAAACCTTGGGAATCACTGATCTTCTTTACTTTGCCTTTCCAGAATGTCATATCATTGGAACCATACAGGATGGAGCTTTTTCTGACTAACTTCCTTCACTAAGCAATATACACTTCGGTTTCCTCCATGTCTCTTCATGGTGTGATATCTTCTATCACTGAATAATATTCCATTGTATGAATATATTCCAGTGTGCTCCAGGGTCAACTTAGTTCCCCAGAAGCCACGTTTGTTTATCCAGACACCTATTGAAGGACATCTTGGTTGCTGCCACCTTTTGGCAATTCTGCATAAAGCTGCCATAAACATTCACATGCAGGTTTTTGTGTGAACATAAATTTTTAAGTGATTTGCCTCAATATCTAGGAGCACAATTGCTAGATGGTATTATAAGACTATATTTAGATTTGTAAGAAATGGCCACATTGTCTTCCACATTGGTTGTACTACATTGTGTTCTCAGTAGCAATGAGTGAGAGTTCTTGTCCACCAACATTTGGTGTTGTCAGGGTCTTGTATTAGGTGTATGGCTGTATCTCATTATTACCTATCTTACAACTTTCTAAAGATATAGAGCTTTGACCGTTTTCCATAATCTTATTTGCCATCTGTGTATCTTCTTTGGTATTTCTTCTTCTGTATTTGATATTTCTTCTTCTGCATATCTACTGTGTCCATTAGAACTGATTGAACATATGTGCTCCCATCCCAAATTTCTATGTGAACTCTCTAATCCCCAATGTGATGATTTGGAGGTGGGGACCTTTGGGAGGTAATTTGGTCATGAAGGTTAGGGATCTGTGCCATTATAAGAGGAGAATGAAATAGATCTTACCTCTTTCTCTCTCTGCTGTGTAAGAATAGCAAGAAACTGGACATCTGTAAACCAGGAATAGGGTTCACACCTAGAACCCAATCATGGGGGCACCCTGATCTCAGACTTTCAGCCTCCAAAACTGTGAGAAGCAACTTTCTGTTGTTTAGGCCACCCAAACCATAGTAGTTTTGAGACAGCCAGGTCGGAGGAGGTCCTCAGAAAACCTCCAACAAGCTTGTGCACTGGGGTGGAGCCTCAGGAGGTTCATGCACTTTGCAGGGGGGAGGAGCTGTCTCCTCCTCTTCCTCTGTGGAACCTGGGATTTGAGCTGTGGGTGGGAAGCACTCTAACAGGGACTCTGGCCTTGGAGAGGATCCCTGTTTCACAACCCCTACCTTTTTTTCCCTTTCCACCCAATAAAACCCTGTTTTACTCATATTTCAAACCATCTGCGAGCCTAAATTTTCGTGGCCCGTGGGACAGACAAGGATCCCATCTTTAGCTGAACTAAGGAAAAGTTCTGCAACCATTTGTTGTAGCAGCCTGAACTAAGTCAGAGCCCTTAGCATATTAATTGTAGTTAAATTCCAAGTCTGATCGTTCCAAAATCTCTGCCGTATCTGAGGTTAATCCTGATGTTTGCTTTGCCTCTTCAGACTATGTTTTGTCTTTTAGTGTCTGCTGTAATTTTTTGTTAAAATCCAAACCTGGTGTATTGTGTGAAAGGAACTTTCGTTAATGAAGTTTTATGCTTATCCTGGCTGGGAGTTAGGCTCCATTTACTGCTTGTTGTTGCTATAGGTGTCAGAAGCTAAAATTTCTTCTATTGCCCTTGTTTTTGTCTCCTCTGTTGTTTTTGGGTTTCCCTAAACCCAAAATATAACTGCAATTCTTTCGGTTATATTTCCCTGCTATTGTACAGAAGCAGCTCCACTGACATGGTAGTAAAATGTAGAGGGAGAAGAGGCATTCTATAGTCCTTTGATTAGACCTCTGTCTTTTAGTGAGCCTATGCATTGGGAGGGGTAACCCTAACAAATGCTTCTTAGCTTCCCCTCTAACCATCTCAGGTGAGTCAGGAAGGCTGGAGAGGCTGGAGTTGGGTATTTCCCTCCCCTAGTGATGAAGGTTAGAAGAGGCTGAAATTGGGTATTTCCCTTACTCCACATGAGTTAGGCTGGTGAAGTAGCTTCCATTGAGGGCAAGCCTTTGCTAAGAAGAGCAGAAGCTCTGGATGTATTTTAAAATTGTAACCTTTCCCCTCCCCACGCAGGAAGCTGGAGGGAATTTTTATTTTAGCTGCATAGTGAGAACCTGGTGGGACTCCTGGTGGTAAAAGTGATAAAAGTGTGGGGATCTCCTAAGGCTGTGCTCACAGAAGTTTTACTTTCTCAATCTAGTCCATGCTCATTCTTCAGCAATTGGTTTCAACCAGTTGCTGGCCTTAGTGGTGACTCCATCCCCTGTCAGCTGTGATCCTCTTTATCCACCTGTCGCTCTTTCTGTAGAGTTTTGGACTGGTGGCTGGCCCTCCATCCTCAATTTTTGGGTGGATCTAAGAAGAGTTGATGATTTTCAGAGCCTGGCTTTGCCACTGCTATGAGGACATGAGTAATGACCTCCAAACTCTTTACATGTCAAACTGAACTAGATGTCTCCTGCTTGTGTTTTTTTGCTTTGCACATTTTATGAAACAGAACTTTAATACTTTGACCAAATGATGTTTCAGACTTTGAATTTAGTATTTTTCCTGAGTTTTCCTATTAGCGTTATTACACAAACATCATTTAATGTGATGACTTACATATGCATCCTAAAATTATAACCAGATAGCACACATACAGGAAAATGTCAAAATCCACAACTGGGTTTTTAGTCCTTTACTTCTGAGAATATGAAGGAGCATCAAGACAGAGACAGTCTTTGTCAAATTTTCCCCGAAAAATGGCATGGTGGCTTTGATGGAAAGCTAAGACAGGCTTTTCAGTTCTGTGTATAACATCAACCCAATGATGTGCTATAGACAAGTGACTTGCTTTTGTTCTGTCTCAATTTCCTCATATAACAGTAGTAGTAACAGCAAGAGCAAAGATGTAATGAATACTAATTATATCAAGGCAGTATTCTTAACTCTTTATATATATTATCATTAAATCCTCAAAGTAATTTAAGAGATGGAAAACATAAGGCATAAAAAGTTTAAGTGATTTATGCAGGGTTGCACGGCTAGTAAGTGGTGCAGACATGCTCTAAAGCCCTCCTCGTTAAACATGAGAAAAAAACCCAAACACTGTGTGATGATGGAAGTGAAGAGTATCCTAGGCAGAGGAATAAGAACAATAAGCTTATTTCTACTCTCATGTCTTTGCAAAGATAGAAATAAGTTCCAAATGTTTGAAGGACACAAACATCCAATTTGACTACAGCAAAATAAATAAAGTAAAAAAAATGGGAGAAGATGAGATTAGAGAGGGCTTGTGTCATAATAGCTAATGTCTATCAAGTTCTATTAAGTATTAGGTGCTGTTGTATTTTATGTTTGTTTTCTTTTAATTCTCAAACAACACTGAAAAGTAGTTCTAATAGTAATCATTACTGTTGTTATTAACACTATTGACAGGCAGAACACATGTGACATAATTTTTTTAAAAACTTCAAAATAACTTATGGATAAGAAAGAAATAATGAAAATGGAAATTTTTTAAAAGATCTGACTGCCACAGTGCATATAAGACTTTTAAGATACTGGTGAATTGGTGCTTTGAGGCAGATAGAAAAATAAGTAAAAAGTGACCATTGAAGCAATCATTGTAAGAATTTGGAAAGGCAGCAAAGGAAAAGCCCAAGAAAGAAAGAAAAAATTATTTTAAAATTTTAATAAAATATAAAGAATAGGATCAACAAAACAAATAGCTCAATCTTAGAGAAATCTATTAAAATAGTCCTTTCAAACCTCTGGCAAAATATATTAAGAAAAAGTAAAGTACAAATAAGAATATTAAAAATAAAAGTGGCCAAGAGTAGAGTCAAAAATATTTTTATAACAGCAAGCTATGGTATTTGCAAAATAAAAAATAAATAAAGGATTAAAAAGAAAAACTAAATAACATATCAAATAGATAAATCTGAATAAAAGCAAGGTGAGGAAGCATAGCTAGATGATGATAGTATTTATATAAATGTTTAAAATACTCAAATGAATATTAAATATATTTTGGATTAAAAAATGTACTACAAGTATAGAAGCATGGATGAAAAAGACTCATAACCAACTTCAGAACTGTGGCTACAACTCCAGGTGGAGACCAGCATTTACACTGATTTCAAGGTATGGAGATTTTTGCAGCAAATATGTAATGCAGATCTGGACTCCAGATTCACTAGAAATAAAAGGCACAGGTATTCATTTTGGGGTAAGATTTCGTTTCCTTCAACTAAGCTAGGTGTAATTTTCCTTTTCTGCCCTCTGAACTGCTAGGGGAGTTTTTCTGCACTGGGGTTGTACATATACAGGGGTCTCAGTTTCACCTTTTTGCCTCAAGTAGTTAAGTCCCATCTGCTGGCTTTCCATGTGTTATTTAAAAAATAGCTTTGTTGAGATATTGCAGTAAACATGCAATAAGTTTCCCCGTGTCCCTCTAGTCCTCTCCCCCGTCTCTCCTTTTCCTACTCCCCTTCCCATCCCTTTTGCCGAGAAAAAAACTGATCTGATTTCTGTCACAATAGATCAGATTAGATTTTCTACTATTTTATATAAGTACGGTCTTAAGACTCTTTTTTTTTGGTCTGCCTTCTGTTGTTTTGCATAATTACTTTGAGATTCATCCATGTTTTAGTGTGTATCAATTCTTTATTCTTTTTTGTTGTTGAGCAGTATTCCATCGCATGAATATACTGTAGTTTGTTTATCTATTAACCGGTTGATGAGCATTTGTGTTGTTTTCAGTTTTCGGCTATTAGATATAAATCTACTGAGGCAGGAGAATGGCGTAAACCCGGGAGGCAGAGCTTGCAGTGAGCTGAGATCCGGCCACTGCACTCCAGCCCGGGCGACAGAGTGAGACTCCGTCTCAAAAAAAAAAAAAGTTTCTGCATTGTCTGGGAGCCTGTAAAAACAATAATTTAAAGTAGATATTAGTAAGTTAAGGATATATATAATCTCTAGTATATGTCCAAAAGAATCATTAAAGCTTGTAGAAATAATAAGTTAATGGAGTGGGAGAAAGTAAACAATAAAAAAATTAATTAATCCAAAATAATGTAAGAAAGGAAAACAGAATGGAAACGAGATAGGAAAAATAGAGGACAAAGCATATAGCAGGTGTATATCCTTGTCTTAATCTGTTCAAGCTGTTATAATGAAACACTATACACCGGGTGGCTTCTAAACAACAGAAATTTATTTCTCACAGTTCTGGAGGTTGGGAAGTCCAAGAACAAGATTCTGGCAAATTTGAAGTCCAATGACCATCTTTTTTGCTATAACTCACAAAGCAGTAAGGATGAGGGATTTCCTTGGAGCCTCTTTTATATGGGCACGAATCTCATTCATTAGGACTCTGTCCTCATGACCTAATAATCACCTCCCAAGGGTCACCTCCTAATACCATCACATTGAAGATTAGGTTTCAATATGTGACTTTTGGGGAGACACGTATATTCAAACCATAACATTCCCCCTTTGGCTCTCCCCAAATTCATGTTCTTCTCATATCCGAAATACATTCATTCCATCCCAATAGTCCCCAAAATCTTAATTTGCTCCAGCATCAACTCAAAAGTTTAAAGTTCAAAGTCTCATTTAAAAATCAGATACGAGTGAGACTCACAGCACAATTCATTCTGAGGCAAACTGCTGTTCAGATGGGAACCTGTGAGATTGAACATGTTGTGTGTGTCCAAAATACAACAATGGGACCAGGCATAAGACAGATATTCCCATTCCAAAGGGAGAAAGAGGAAAGAAGAAATTCATAGCAGGTGTTTCCCAAGTCCAAAACTGAACAGAGCAAACATTAAGTCTTTTTGGGGGGATGGGGAGTGGGGACAGAGTTTTGCTCTTGTTGCCCAAGCTGGAGTACAATGGTGCAATCTCCCTCACTGCAACCTCTGCCTCCCAGGTTCAAGTGATTCTCCTGCCTCAGTCTCCCCAGTAGCTGGGATCACAGGTGTGTGCCACCACACCTAGCTAATTTTTGTATTTTTTTCAGTAGAGACAGGGTTTGACCATGTTGGCCAGGCTGGTCTCC
Organism: Colobus angolensis palliatus; assembly: GCF_000951035.1. NCBI lineage: Eukaryota > Metazoa > Chordata > Mammalia > Primates > Cercopithecidae > Colobus > Colobus angolensis. The sequence goes on along the minus strand of NW_012114777.1, from coordinate 4,596,421 downwards.
AACTCCTGACCTCAAGTGATCTACCCACCTCGGCCTCCCAAAATATTGGGATTGCAGGCATGAGCCACTGTGCCCAGCCAACATTAAATCTTAAGTCTTAAAAATAATCTTCTTTGGTTCCATGTCCCATTTCCAGACATACTGAATGGTGAACCTGTCTCCACAGCTTTGGGCAGCCCTGCTCCCAGGGCAGCTTGGTGCCTGGCTTGCATCCTGGCTCCCTGGGACTAGAATCACACACTGGCTGCTCTACTGCTCTGGGTCAAGGGAGCAGATCTGCCCCAGCTCTGCTGGGCATTGGACTTCACAGGGACTCTCTGTGGTGCTCCACACCCTCGGAGGCTTTTGCACTCTATGCCTTTATGAGGGCACTGATTCCATTAATGAGGGCTCTGTTCTTACTACCTAGTCACCTCCCAAAAGCCCATACCCAAATACTATCAATTGAGGATTAGCTTTCAATATGTAATTTTTGGGGAGACAAAAACATTCAGATCATAACAACCCTAATACTATCTTTAACTACTACATTTAATATGCTATGAACTCAATACTTCAAAGACATTGTCAGACTGGATTAAAACAAATGTTCTAGTGCTTATATGGGATCCACATTACATACAAAGACACAGAAAGGTTTAAAGTAAAAAGATTTTTTTAAAAAAGCTATTCCATGATAATATTAATGGAAAAACAGTTAATGTAGCTGTAATGAAATCAAACAAAAGTGGCCACATACAGCAAGAAGTAGGAACCTAGTTAAAGATGTTAAAATGATACAAGGTAATATATACCCATAATATTATAATTATATGTGATATATTCTGTATTATAATGTTAAATGTATAATCATTTTGTAAAATAAAATAACATGATGATAAAATCATTATAATCAGACTATCAAGATGAAAGGGTAAATTCCACAGGAAAATATAGCGATCTTAAACTCATGTACCCTTAATAAAACAGCATCAAATTATGTAGTGAAAACTGGCCAGTCATAGTGGCTTGTGCCTGTAATCCCAGCACTTTGGGAGGCCAAGGCGGGTGGATCACTTGAGGTCAGAAGTTCAAGACCAGTTTGGCCAACATGGTGAAACCCCACCTCTACAAAAAATACATTAAAAAAAAAAAGTGAAAGAAAATTAGCTGAGCGTGGTGGTGTGCCCCTGTAGTCCCAGCTACTCGGGAGGCTGACGCAGGAGAATCACTTGAACCCGGGAGGTGCAGGCTCCCACCACCACACTTCAGCCTGGGCGACAGAGTGAGTGAGACTCT
>NW_012114777.1:4593452-4594693 GCF_000951035.1 Colobus angolensis palliatus | reverse complement strand
AAAAAAAAAAAAAAAATCAATAGACAAATTTGAACAACATAGTAAGTTTGACTAGTTGACAAATTTAGAGTTTAGCACCCAACAAATGCAGAACAAGTTTTCAAGTACACATGAAATAATTAGAAAACAACTATACACTGGGGAGTAAGTTTCAAAAAATATCTATGAATTGAAGTCATACTGTGTAGGTTCTCAGTTTACAGTGTAATTAAACAGGAAATCAACAACAAAAAGGGTAGAAAATCTCCAAATGGTTGAAGATGATCAACTATATACATACATGTGTATATACACACAAACATGCACACACGTGTATATACATGTGTATAAACTATATACATACATGTGTATATACAAACATATATACACATGTGTATTTGTGTATACAAACATGCACACGTGTATACACATGTGTATAAACTATATACACACGTGTGTATATATACACACAAACATATGCACGTGTGTATATGTGTATACACATGTGTGTATATATGTGTGTGTATATAGTTGATCATCTTCAACCATTTGGAGATTTTCTATTATATATATTTTTTCTTTAACTTTATATGGTGTTTTATCATATAGTGCTTCTTATGGACATAGCTTAAGAATCGTCTGTTATTTTTTTCACAGAAAGCATGAAACTGCAGGGGAGCTGATTTGTATAGATCCTAGTAAAAAGATAATTAATTGAGTAGGTAAATTCCAGGGAGCTTTTGTACAGTGGATCCCCCTGTCAGTGGCTTTGGAGTCCCTAGTTTCAGTTACTTGTGGTCAACTGTGGTCTAAAAATATTAAACTGAAAATTCCAGGAATAAACAGTTCCTAAGTTTTCAATTGTGTGGGGTTCTGATTGGCGTGATGAGATTCAGCCATCTCACTCCTTCCCACAGAGGGTGAGTCCTCCCTTTGCCCAGCGTTTCCCTGCTGTCTACACTATCCACCTGTTAGTCACTTCACATTCTGGGTTATTAGATGACTGTGGCAACGACCAGTGCGGTATGTTCAAGTCGCCCTGATTTTACTGACTTTTTGCCCTTATTTCTCTCTGGCTCCAAAGTGCAAGAGAAGTGATGCTGGCAATTTAGATATGCCAAAGAGAAGCTGCAAATGCCTCCTTTAAATTAAAAGGTAAAACTTCTGGACTTAATAAGAAAAGAAAAAAAATCATATGCAGAGGTTGCCAAGATCTACTAAAAACAAATCTTCTATCCATGAAAATGTGAAGAAGAAAAAAA
>NW_012114777.1:4556157-4593402 GCF_000951035.1 Colobus angolensis palliatus | reverse complement strand
AAGAAAAAATCATATGCAGAGGTTGCCAAGATCTACTAAAAACAAATCTTCTATCCATGAAAATGTGAAGAAGAAAAAAAGAAATGCATGATAGTTTTGCTGTTGTGTCGTTTTTGGATGGAAGAACAGAAACATGTTCCCACTGATGGCAATGGGTACTATCCATGGTTTCAGGCATCCACTGGGGCTCTTGGAACCTATCCCCCACAGTTATGGGAGGGTTACTGTATTTCTGGCCCTACAGTCTTCTACTGGCGACTTTAGGTTTCTCGGGATCTTAGGCCCCTTTCTCTAAGATGCATCCTAGAGGACCAGAATTGCACTTTATTTGGGCTTTGCCTGCTTTTGTGGAAGGGAAGTTTACTGGAGGATATAATCTCGTGTTTTAATTTGCTGTCTCTCCTAAAGGGAATGTGGAGGGGGGGGAAAAAAGCAGAAATTGGAAATAACCAATATTTAGTTAATTTCATTAGATTCTCAGGGGAACTGGTGAGGAACCTAAGATGGTTTCCGCTTCCTAAAGGAAGAATCCAAGGTCCAGGGAAATAGCAACAGAGGAGTTCAAGACTGCCCCTGCTAGTCCTTCCTTGGCTGCTCTCCGGTGTGATGGCAGGATAGCTTTCATTTGCAGGAGAATCGTGCATGTGTGTGGATAAGTAGAGAATGTGTTGAAAAACTTGCAACATTTTATGAAATATGCATTGTCATGATTCTTTAAAAGGCTTTGCGGAAGCCGTTTGTCTTTACTGATCAAGTCTTCACTTACACAAAAGTAGAAGTAGAAGTAGTTTTAGAAAACATACTAACAATCTTCTATCCCCTTGAAGACCAGCGTAGCAGAAAACAGGTGATTTGCATTATAAAATTGCACTCACAGATTTCACATTACATTAGCCCATTTGTGTTATAGTGTTTAAAAAATGCAACAGAAGCCCCCACTGCATTGTTCTCCTTTAAAAATAGATCACTTACACCCTAACTTTGTTTTTCTTAAATTCGATTCTTAACAGGAGAGCTTTCTATTATTTCAGATGGAGTGAGGTTGCACTACTAGGATGGAAGAAAGTAATCCCTTAATTTTGGGGGAATTTCTGTTCTCTATTAGTTCCAAGACCATTTTACTGGGGGTGGGGGTTGGGCTCGGCGGTCGGGGCAGTGGAATGCAGTTGCGGCTGCGCCATCCCTGCACTTCCAGGCGCGCGGGAGGGACCCGCGGGGACGCGAGCTGTGGACTCTGGCGAACGCGGGGAGGCAGACATCCGGAGGCGGACAACTAGCCAGCAGGCGTCTCAGCCTCCCAGCAGCCAGTGGGCTCCTCTCCTGACAGCTCCAGGAAAGGCTGGAGCTGGCCCTTCCCGGCCAGCCAGGTAAGGTAAAGACGGCTGTTGAGCTTGCTGTTACTGAGGGCGCACAGACCCTAGGGAGACCGAAGCTTGCCACTGCGGGATTCGGTGGGGTGACCTGGGTCTACTGAAGTTTCCTAAAAGAGAGGAGAAGGGTTTGTATTTTTCCTACAAAGGGGAGGATTCTTCTCTCTCTAGTTCTTCGTTTAATGTATTCAACTAGTAGAAGTGAGATTTCAACAGGTAGCAGAAGCGCTCACGTGGAAGAGGTTTAGGGCGCGGCGGCGCCCCCCTCCACACACACACACACACACCTCAGGACCGCGCCTTTTTCTAAAGTTACACGTCGACGAACTAACCTATGCTTTAAACTCCTCTTTCCAGTCCCGTGAATCCGCAGCGACAGTGGGCCGTGGGGTGGCTGGGAACGGCACCCTTCTCCAGAAAAACTAGAGAACGGCTTGGAGAGCTGAAGCGAGCGTCCGCGAGCAGGTCCGTGCAGATCCGGGCTTCGGGACCGCTGAGCTCCGTGGGGCGGCCGTGGGGTACGCCGGGTCGCCGGCTCCTGTGCCCTCGTTGAGATGGACAACGCCTCGTTCTCGGAACCCTGGCCCGCCAACGCATCGTGCCTGGGCCCGGAGCTGAGCTGCTCCAACGCGTCGACTCTGGCGCCGCTGCCGGCACCGCTGGCGGTGGCTGTGCCGGTTGTCTACGCGGTGATCTGCGCCGTGGGTCTGACGGGCAACTCCGCCGTGCTGTACGTGTTGCTGCGGGCGCCCCACATGAAGACCGTCACCAACCTGTTCATCCTCAACCTGGCCATAGCCGACGAGCTCTTCACGCTGGTGCTGCCCATCAACATCGCCGACTTCCTGCTGCGGCAGTGGCCCTTCGGGGAGCTCATGTGCAAACTCATCGTGGCTATCGACCAGTACAACACCTTCTCCAGCCTCTACTTCCTCACCGTCATGAGCGCCGACCGCTACCTGGTGGTGTTGGCCACTGCGGAGTCGCGCCGGGTGGCCGGCCGCACCTACAGCGCCGCGCGCGCGGTGAGCCTGGCCGTGTGGGGGCTCGTCACACTCGTCGTGCTGCCCTTCGCAGTCTTCGCCCGGCTCGACGACGAACAGGGCAGGCGCCAGTGCGTGCTGGTCTTCCCGCAGCCCGAGGCCTTCTGGTGGCGCGCGAGCCGCCTCTACACGCTCGTGCTGGGCTTCGCCATTCCGGTGTCCACCATCTGTGTCCTCTATACCACGCTGCTGTGCCGGCTGCATGCCATGCGGCTGGACAGCCACGCCAAGGCCCTGCAGCGCGCCAAGAAGCGGGTAACGTTCCTGGTGGTGGCGATCCTGGCCGTGTGCCTCCTCTGCTGGACGCCCTACCACCTGAGCACCGTGGTGGCGCTCACCACCGACCTCCCGCAGACGCCGCTCGTCATCGCTATCTCCTACTTCATCACCAGCCTGAGCTACGCCAACAGCTGCCTCAACCCCTTCCTCTACGCCTTCCTGGACGACAGCTTCCGCAGGAACCTCCGCCAGCTGATAACTTGCCGCGCGGCCGCCTGACTCCCCCATCGTCCGGCTACGCAAATGCCCCGCCACCCCTAGCCCGCGCAGGAGGAGCCGCCGCCAGAGTGCGGGACCCGACAGGCCTCCTAGGCCTCCGGGGAAAACTGACTCGCGCCCCATCCCCTACCTAGCAGATCGGAAGCGCCGCGGCAGCGCCCGCAGGTTGACCTTGCCCTCCAGGTGATGCGCGTCCACGCCGCGTGAGGAGCACTGCGGCTAAGATCGCCACGCCGAGCGCTACCTCACGCCGAGGTAGAGGAGGGTAGAGGAGGAGGCGGGTATTGCTGGGAACCACCCACTCCCTGCCCTGCTCCCTGCTCTCTGCTCCCCCACCCCGAGCCCTGGTCGTCTGGAACCTGGCTAGAGTAGGAGCTCTCTGCGCCTTCGAAGGGAGGCCCGAGGACGCTGCGGGCGCCCCTAGGCGTCGGCTCCGCGGGGCCCCTGCTGTAGCTGGCGCACAGCCCGAGCGGGTCACCTTGTCCTCCGCGCGCTCTGGGAAGAGGGTTGGGCGCGAGCGTTTGGCGCCCACCCTGTGAGAGGCACTTGGCCTGGCGCCGCGCGCGGGGACCGCTGCCGAGGCCGCCAGCGTCTCTTCAACTCGGGAAAGCACACCAACTCGGGGTGCCCCATCGGGGTGTGAGTACACCCCTGTGTGGGTGTGGTGTGCGCGCGTTTGCGGAGGCATGAGATGCCAGGAAGGAGGGTGGCGCTTGGCTGTGACTGCCTAGAATGTGAAACGAATAGTGATCCTTCTTCCTGTGTGCCCCAACTCCTTCTTTTCTTTGCCTTTTCTCTTTCCTATCCGTAATCTCCCCTGAAAATGTCTCAGACTCCCTGAGCAAGGAACCCGGAGTAGCCCGGGCCCGCGGTTCCGGCGCCCCCTGGAGGAGCCAGCGGCCGGGCGCTTAGCGTCCGAGAACCGCGGGGCTTTGTGGTGGAGCGCTCGGGCTGAGCGCGCTTCACAGCGCTGCGGCGCACTGGTCATCGCTGCTTCTAGAGGACGCCAAGCCCCATGCCCCATTCCCCCAATTGGCCTCGTCTCTTGTCTGACTTAGACCAGTTTGTTGTAACTGTTCATGTGTGTACTGTTTTTCAGGACTGAAAACTTTATAAATAATGTACACGTCTTAATCTCACGAGTTGCCATGAGGATCAAATAAGATAAAAAGAAATGCTATCTATTCTCTTGTGTTCCCTTTCTCTGTGCTTCCTGGGCCCCGCCTTAGGGACAGCAGGAAGCAGAGATGACCGATGGCTTCAGGTTTTTTCTGCTGGACTTTTCACAGGGAGCTGTGGATTAGGTGGGCTTTATTCCTTAGTTGTAGACAGCATCCGGCAGGTAGTCCCGGTAAACCGGGTAAATACTGGTTCTGGAGTCACCAGGGATACTGGCCAGCATCCTACCTGTGTTTTTATCTCTGCATATGGAAGACAAAGTGGATTGAGAGAGAAGACTGGCACTGGGTTTGCCCAATCCTCTGCAGTTTAGCCTTAGATATGAGGGCCGAACCCTAACCAAACTTTGGTCATTGATTATGGTGTTTTAAAAGGTATTAATCTTTGGGATGAAGTCCAAACAGGATGAAAATTTCTACAAATGTTTGTTTCCTATGTCATATGTGAGACAAAATGTGAGCGTTGCAGCAGATTTTGTTTGCTTAGTTTGGCATCTTCAATCAATTTCTCAATTATTTAGGTTGAAAATAGCTTTTAATAAATATTTGGAAGAGAAAAAAATGCCCCCTTGGAATGGGGGAAAGCAAACCCCCTCTCTGATTTTGGTGAATGAGAATTGCTTTCTTAGCTCTCAGAGTTTTTAGGACATTGAAATAATTCATAGCCATCAGTTTAGAAAATATACATTAAAAAACCTTCTGTCTTGGGTGGCAAATAATAGTAAATTGTTTAAAAGAAAGTTTTCATCTGCAATGAGTTTCAAATGGTGGACCTCAGGCCTCTCTCTCCTGGCTGGCTTCAGAGGCTTCTTGGAATTCATTTTAGTATCTTTTGAATTTCTAGGAATCATTCTATTGATTTTCCTTAAAACTCTCAAAATTATCTCATGAATCCTCCGTAACTTTTCAAAATTAAAGTTTTAAACTTAGAGTAACTTCTAGATTTACCTAAGGTGATGGACAAAGAGTAAGGTGAACATTTGGCTACAAACACAGCTGGGGTGATTGTCTGGATTCAATTCTCATCAGTCTTAATAAGTTCAGTAACTGGACTCAGATGGGGGACAGCTGAGTGATCCATCTGTCCACTGTTTCATCCCTACGGTAGATTGACCTCGAGCCTTCTTGGAATCTATGGAGATGACTGCTGGAAAAATATACGGGCTGACATTGCTATTCATCCCCAGCAAGGCATGGATTGGCTTCTGAGTATGCCTGTGGGATTAATTAGGACTCGGTAGTTCAGTTCCTCCTGGGCTTTCTGATCACTGGATAAATTGTTGTATCATTATTTCTAGGTCGTTGCCCTTCATATGAGCATGTAGACTGTACATATCAGGCTTCCTTTTTATGTCTTAGGTAATCAGTTGGATAAATACACACATAAGCCAGACAAAAGTAGAATTTATTCACATCATTGTATTGCAAAGGTTTTAACACTGTGTTGAATTCTTGCAGTTTCTGTGTGAACTCTATGGTTTGGTTTTACCACTTTGAATAGTTAAAAATGTCTATTTGCTTTTACCTAATTTAGTACAGTTACGTAATGTATATGCTTATGTTTTCTCTTGATAAACGCATAAACTCTATAGTCCATTGTAGAGGAGCTCAGTTTAAAATAAAAGCTGAAACATTCTGTGAAATAAGTGAACATTCTATTTTCTGAGAACACGTTATTCACAATTCAGTCACCTTAGCATTTGTGCAGTATTATTATTTAAAAATACTGCCTTCATTGGAAAAGTGATCTAATGAATACTCAATGAATAAATAGAATTATTTGACAGAACAAAATTAAGAATGAACACCCCCACCCCATCTTTTAATTTGGTTGATTGTGAAAATGATGCTAAGCTACTGATAAACGCAGAGATTCCAGAACTTAAGCTGGGCAGAGAAAGGATGTCAAGCTTTTACCATACCATCAAAAGCCTCATTTCTTAAATATTTAAGCAGCTATGTGGAGGGGGAGAAGGGAAGATAAATTGCTTGAATTATTAGCATACACATCGCTATCAGCAATATGCATAGACATAGCACCAATATGCAAGGTGGAGAATCTCACCCGAAAAACCCACAAACTTATTATAAACCCTTCTTTCCTCAGCAACATGCTGGGAAAACAACAGCAAGACAATAAAACAATAACCCACCTTGGATATTAATAATGTATGCTTATGCACATTAAGAAAGAGATCAGAGAATTCTGCCCATAACAGTCTTTTATTAGCACAGCTTTGGGTCTGGCTCTTCGGCCTCCATTTTACATACAAAGAAAGTGAGATAGGAGGAAGTAGATCAATTTAGCCACGCCCACAGAGATCAATGAAGACCAATCAGAGTCATCCAGTTCCTATTCTATTCTAGGAATTGCATCATCTTTTTTCAGCAGAGATGGAATTCGTTGCAATGTGTAATTTGGAAATATTAGACTAGAAGACGGTATCTTTTAAATATTTAGTAGATTAAGCAAGGTGTATCTACCATTAGCTCATATGAGATAAAGGGAGGGTAAGATTTAATATTATAAAACTCCAGTCTTAATTCAGAGACTTACAAAGTGTATGGGGTTGTTGAAAGTTATATGAGAACAAAAATTCTTAACAAAGCTGTCACACAAAGGCACCATGTGCCTAGCAGCCCCCATGCTTTTTGTACTTGGAACTGTGCTCCAGAGGGACTGTTCGTATAGGAGCCAATGCTAATGATGGCTCTATCTCTATAGAATGGAGCTTTGCAATGGATGATGCTGTCCTTGAATTTAGGGCAAGAGAAATTTATTTGTTTGTACCATATCTCATAAGGTTACATTGGTGACATCACATTAAATAAAAATAAAAGATGGAAAAAGGGAAGGAAATTTAAAATGATATTGTTCAGAAACTGTCAGAATGCATGAACTGCATGCTTCCCACAGTCCAGAAGAAGATTTCTCTTGTGCCTGGGAGGCAATAGTGCACACAGACCTGATGCCCTGTTGAGCCAAGACCCAGGGAGCGGCTCAGCATTTTCCTGTAAAATCTGGATCTTCTCACAAAGATTGTTCGACCCCATTCTGAGCTAACCCAAGGACCAGAGTCACAACTGCAATAACCAGGCCACCGTTCACCACGGAAAGAGTGGGTGTGTGCGTAGTCAACAATGTGGAAGAAATTGCGAGTGTTCCCAAAGGCGAGGGGCAAATCATTTGTGAATGCTAAACAGTAACAACAAAACGGATATCTTAAATGATTCATCCATTTGGCAAAGCAGCTTCTTCTTTTAGGCAGTGATGAATGGTCTGTAGAGGAGGAAAAATCAGCCCTATTCAGTCACCGTGGTATGAATGCAGCAATCAAACCTGAAAAGATGTAAATATTTACACCTGCAAAAGTACCAAGTGAATTATCCGCATTCTCCTACATAATACTGTTTTGATTCCTTTAACTCCTCTCTTCCAATAAAAATAACATTCCTCATTGCTACATTTCTATTTATTCTCTTTACAGAGGAATTTCAGGGGTCTGAGTTAAAAGGGAGTTACATAATTCCTTAAAAAAAACTGCATCTTGGATTTATCGTGACAATTTATTATTATGGTTAAAGATTATATTAAACCTTTAAACGCATTTATTTAAAATGAAAATGTATTTTAAATGTACAGAATATGTTAAGTAATGAGGTTTCTTGTGACTTATACTTCCAGTTGAAAGGAAGAATGCATCTATATAACTTTTCTATTGAATATTTCAAATGATAATGAAAACAACAATCCACATAATTTTTTGAACTTTCATTTAATAATGTTGAGCTCAATTTGTGTTTAAATTTTATGTTTGAAATTGTTTTATTTATTTAAACAATGAGATCTCACTATGTTGCCCAGGCTGGAGATGAACTCTTAGGCTGAATGGATCCTCCCGTATCAGCCTTCTAAGTAATTAAGACTACTGGTAAGTGCCACCTCGCCTAGCTTGAGATAGTTTAATTTTTATCAAAGTAATACATTAATTTTAAATTACATTTAAAAATAACCAAATGTAAAACATTTCAATAGCTTTAGGAGTACACATGGTTTTTGGTTACACGGATGAATTGTATAGTGGTGAAGTCTGAGGTTTTAGTGCACCTATCATGCGAGTAGTGTACATCTACCCATTTTTCCACTCTGTATGCCTTTCGTACTCATAGCTTAGCTCCCACTTACAGGTGAGTACATGCTGTATTTGGTTTTTCATGCCTAGTTACTTCACTTACAATAATGTCCTCCAGCTCCATCCAAGTTGCTGCAGAAGACATTATTTCATTCTTTTTAGGGGTCGAGTAGTGTTCCATGGTGTATATATTCCACATTTTCTTTATCCACTCATCTGTTGGTGACCACTTAAGTTGGTTCCATATCTTTGCCATTGTGAATTGTGCTGTCATAAACCTACAAGAGCAGGTGTCTTTTTGATATAATGATTTCTTTTCCTTTGGGTAGATCTCCAGCAGTGGGATTGCTGGATTGAATGGTAGATTTACTTTGAGTTCTTTGAGAAAACTCCATACTGTTTCCCACAGAGGTTGTACTGATTCACATTCCCACCAACAGTGTGTAAGCATTCACTTCTCACCACATCCATGCCAACATCTATTATTTTATGACTTTTTAGTAATGGCCATTCTGGCTGGTTTTATTTGCATTTCCTTGATGATTACACTGATGTTGATGTTGAGCATTTTTTCATGTTTGTTGGCCATTTTTTTTTCTTTTTTTTTGAGAGTCTCGCTGTGCTGCTCAGGCTGGAGTGCAGTGGCACGATCTCAACTCACTGCAACCTCCACCTCCTGGGTTCAAGCGATTCTCTTGCCTCAGCCTCCTAAGTAACTGGGATTACAGGTGCCTGCTATAATGCCCAGCTAATTTTTGTATTTTCGGTAGAGCCAGGTTTCACAATATTGGCCAGGCTGGTCTCGAACTCCTTACTGCAAGTGATCCCCCTGCCTTCACCTCCAAACTGTTGGGATTTCAGGCATGAGCCACCCCTCCTGGACTTTGTTGGCCATTTCTACATCTTCTTTTGAGAAACGCCTATTCATGTCATTTGCCCATTTTTAACGGGATTATTTGTATTTTTCTTGCTGATTTTAAACTTCTACAACTTTTGATTGTCGCAGAAGATTTATTATTATAAGCATCAAGTTTCCACCCAGTCCCAACTGGCCATAGTCCCTCCCAGCCACATGAACTATTGATTCTGGGATTTACCTCCTTGTTACTGACTTATAGATTTATACCTCAGTGTTTTACTTGCTTAGTTTTGGATATTATGATAGTGAAGATTTTGGGGGGGGGGTGTTGGCACTTTTGAAAGCCAGTTGTGTTCAGGGGATCCCTCCACTTATTCTGTTTTCAGACTTTTACTTTGTCTCCCTGGTTTTTGTTCCTGTACTTGGTTCCTGTCTTTTTGCAGCACTTGGTTCCCTGCAACGCATCTCTGGAACCAGTTTCTCCAGACTGTGAAACTCCAGTCTCCAGCAGAGATGGGGAGTAGGTGTCCCCTGGCTGCAGCCGCCAAGCTGGGGAGCCTAACCATTCTTCACACAGCTTTCCTTCAGCCTCCCTATTTGTGGCCCTGCAGCTCACTCCCAACTTCCACGGGCATGGTGGTCTCTGTGAGTGGCTTTACAAGCAAATCAGATTGGATAAAAGCAACACTGCTGTAAACATTTCTGCATTCTGTTGCTCACTAGCGCTCCTTCTGCTGACCAACCTCTCAAAATCCATTGATATCTCTCACCCTTGTCATTGCTTGTCTAGCTCTTTGTCCATTTAAGAAATTTCTTTCCTGTTCTTATAGTAGGGCTTCCGTAGAATATAACAGTAAATAAATACTGTGTAAATGCTATCATCTTAAACTGAAGTGAGTGTGTGTGTGTGTGTGTGTGTGTGTGTGTGTGTGTGTGTAACAGGTTTGATGACATTTTAGAGAACTTTCTTCCTGGCTTAGAAGAACTCAGTAAGAAATGAGTTACTTGGAAGCAACTTAGTCTACAAATGTCAAGAAATATCTTGGAATGAAATGATAAATTCAAGCAATCTAAAATATTAGGTTTCCCTGACAACCAGCGTTCTGCTATTTGGAGATACCCACATGTATCTGTCAAGAAAGCGTAGCCCACTCGCCACAGAACCTCTGTGTAGTTCAGCATCACCCTCAGGCCAGGCCCAGCACACACAGCAGTGGTCATCATCCACATAGGCCAGGCTGCCTTTGAGGCCTGTTAATTAGATCAGCTTCTCCAGGTGGCATCAGGGCATCAGCCTTTCCAAAGCTCCCAGTCCGGATCCGAGAATGAGACATGGAACAAAGCCACTCAGACGACATGCAGCTCTGAGAACGTGAGAATCAATGCTTGCCACTGCATGCCTCTGAGTTATGTGGCACTATTGTGGTAAAAGCTGAGACACTGATGTGATTTTATTTTCTCACCCATCAGTAATTATCAGTGATTCTGGGCTTGCTTTTAACTGCTCTCTTTCAGAAGCTTGCACGTTTTTAGAATCTCAAATATCAAAATATTGATTGTTTAGGCTTTCCAGGGCACATGATTCTCTTGATTATAGTGCTTTATTTTTTAAAAAATCATACAAGAATTATTTCTTTGGCCTGTGGTGTGTATAAAAACTCTTGTTTCTTTCCTTGCCATTAATATATTGAAATATAAATAACCCCCCAAAATAAACATTTTCTCTATGAGTAATAGTTTGTGCCCAGTGAGTAAAACAGAAAACTAGTTAAATTAATTATATTTGTTATTCTCAGTAGGGTGAGCAAAACTGGTAAAATAAATCTGCAAGAGTTATTGTATTTTCTCTCTATTTAAGGTGTTGGTAAAAAGTGGACTTGCTGCCACCTTAAGGATGACTGGTGCAGAAAAATCGAGCTTTGCAGTTGCACCATGCTAGTTTTTGTAGTAATAATGATAATAATCTTGAATTTTTCCTCACTTGCTGGGTTGTTATCATAACATTCTACAGAAAGCGAAAATGTAGTAATAGTCTTTGCCATTTCTCTACTGCAGTTTGTTCCTTTACTATTGTTATTTTATTTTATCTTATTTTATTTTTTTGGAGATGGAGTCTTGCTCTGTCGCCCAGGCTGGAGTGCAGTGGTGTGATCTCAGCTCACCGCAACTTCTGCCTCCCGGGTTCAAGGGATTCTCCTACCTCAGTCTCCTGAGTAGCTGGGGTTACAGGTGTGCTCCACCACACCTGATTAATTTTTGTATTTTTAGTAGAGATGGGATTTCACCATGTTGTCCAGGCTGGTCTCAAACTCCTGACCTCAAGTGATCCGCCCGCTTTGGCCTCCCAAAATGCTGGGATTACAGGCATGAGCCACTGCCCCCAGACTACTATTGCTATTTTAGACATTTTTTCTTATTACTATAATGGGATCTTCATACATGTGTTTTAGCTTGTTTTAAAAATCATTTCCTTAGGGTATGCCTAGATGTGGAATTATTCCTTCATTTTCTCACAGTGAAGCCTCTGTGAGGCTTCCCCCTCCACCCTTTCATCATATGAAAGAGATGTCTCTCCAACCAAACATCAACTGCATCCGGTGGCTCTTGATTCCTTTTCTTCTCACCTTCTCAAGGGCTTGTTTCTTTTGGGTCCCTCTTCTCTTCTAAATTATACACATCCACATACTGCATAATATTTATTAGCATTTGTAGGGGATCAAAATATACCACTCCAAAATATGCTACTTTTATTATTTTATTAGCTTTTATTTATTTATCTTTTTGAGATGGAGTCTCTCTTTGTCACCCAGCTGGAGTGCTGTGGTGTGGCCTCAGCTCACTGCAACTTCTGCCTCCCCAGTTCAAGTGATTCTCCTGTCTCAGCCTCCAAGCAGCTGGGATTATAGGCAGGTGCCACCATGACCAGCTGTATTTTTGGTAGAGATGGGATTTCACCATATCAGCCAAGCTGATCTCAAACTCCTGACCTTAAGTAAACTGCTGCCTCAGCTTCCCAAAGTGCTGGGATTACAGGTGTGAGCCACTGCTCCTGGCCTCAAAATATGCTACTTTGGCATGAGGATTATTTTGAGCTGAAGATAATTGAGAAACATTGGACACCAATTCAAAAACGCTCTCTGGCTGGGGGCGGTGGCTCACGCCTGGAATTCCAGCACTTTGGGAGGCCAAGGTTGGCAGATCACCTGAGGTCAGGAGTTCGAGACCAGCCTGGCCAACGTGGTGAAACCCTGTCTCTACTAAAAATGCCAAAACTAGCTCGGTGTGGTGGCAGGTGCCTGTAATCCCAGCTACTCGGGAGGCTGAGGCACGAGAATCGCTTGAACCCAGGAGGTGAAGGTTGCAGTGTGCCAAGATTGTGCCATTGCACTCTATCTAGTCTGGCGGACAAGAGCGAGACTTCATCTCAAACAAAACAAAACAAACAAACAAAAAAGAACTCTCTGCCTCTCCTCCCATTTGCTTAAAAGCAGGCTGTCTCTTAATCACCAAAGACAACACTAGACTTGTAGCCCAGAAATGGCACCAAGAGGAATCTGCACAGCAAACCTTGCTTAAACAACTCATTTCTTCCATTAGTTTCCCTCTTACATTTACTTTCCCACAGTTTGCTGCCCCTAAAACCTAAACCCATTTTTAAAATCTTGTCACTTCTCTGTAAGTTTATTGTTCTATGTTGAGATGGTATGTAAGCCTAAGTTCTAATCACCCTTCAGTTACTCATCACTGAGTTTCTCCACCTGTATGCATGCTGCACATGTTAATAAACTCTGTTTTTCTCTTGTTCATCTGTTTTCTGTTGGTTTAATTTCCAGGGCCACATTCAGATAACCTAGGAGGGTAAAAGAAAAGTGCCCCATCCCTAAACATTCAAACATTCTAATGTTTTCAACTTCAATGGTTAATTAAAAATAACTTCTTAGGGCCAGATGCGGTGGCTCACGCCTGTAATCCCAGCACTTTGGGAGGCTGAGGTGGGTGGATCATGAGGTCAGGAGATCGAGACCATCCTGGCTAACATGGTGAAACCCTGTCTCTACTAAAAATACAAAAAATTAGCCGGGCGTGGTGGCGGGTACCTGTAGTCCCAGGTACTCGGGCGGCTGAGGCGGGAGAATGGCGTGAACCTGGGAGGTGGAGCTTGCGTGAGCAGAGATCGCGCCACTGCACTTCAGCCTGGGTGACAGTGTGAGACTCTGTCTCCAAAAAAAAAAAAAAAAAGAAAGAAACACAACTCCTTAAATTCTTCTCTGCAGATGAATGCCAGCTAATAAATGTAGAAACAAATGAAAGATTTTGAAAAATCACCATTTTGCAGTTAGAATATCAACCACATTGTAATAATTGATTTAAGCAAGGTTTATCAATGAATATAAAACTATTGGGTGGAACGTTTACTTTACTGGGAGCAAGGATATTTGCATGGTGCCAAGATAGCACCCCAAAGATCACTTGCTAATTGCAAGGGTAAAAGATAGACCTTTATAAAATAGAAATCTGGTTGGATTACCGAATAATCCAATGTAATGTGACTAATGACAAGACAACCTGGGATTATGTGCCGTATGGTACCATGCACTATAACATATATGACATGTTCTTGCTCAAGATGCTTAACTGTAACCTAATCAATTATTTGACTAATTTCTGGAGAAAATAGAAAATCTGGGGATATAAGAGTAAGAAAAAAATTGATGAAACAAATAAACACAAATCTAGAATGTGAGCAATTTCATAAGACAACTGTCTTGCTGAAGTCTCCAAAAAAGTCCGTGTAACACACATACACCCAAAAGAGATGGAGGAAATGTTAAAATAGACTAAAGGAAAATAATAACCAAATGCAATGCATGCACCTTGACTGCATCCTGATTTGAAATGCCTGCTCTGAAAGAGCTTTCAGAGACAACTGGGGAAATCTGAATGTGGATTAGATATTAGGAATTATTAAGTTTTTGGTAAATTTTTTACTTATAGAAAAGATATTTTGGTTATATAGAAGAATTTATTAGGATATGAAGGTGTAAACGCGAGGGGTGAAGTGTTACGATATTTGTAATTTACTTTTAGATTATTTGGCAAAATATGTGTGTATCTTTAGAAAGCATGTACATCAAAACAGTCACAATTAAAGGAAATACAGGTGTTCTTCGCACTTTTCTTTCAACTTTTCTCCATGTTAGAACACTTTCTTACCCCCACTGTCGTGTCCTAGTGGGAGTCTTGCCATCTCTTGCCTGCACAACTGAAACAACCTTGTGAATGATATGCTTTCCTCCAACCCATTCTCCTTGTAGCGGCAAGAGTTATCTTATTAAAGAATAAATTGTTTCACTCACTCTCTTGCAAATGTCTCTTAAGTAGATTTTCACTACAGTTTGAATAGAATCCAAATGTCTTACCATTTTTACCATGCTCTTTAGGGAACTGCCTGGCTCCAACCTGCTTTGCTCCCCAAACTCTTCACGTGGCTACTTCTCCTGGGCTCATCACGCCTTAGGAGTCAGGGCCGCCCAGACCCGGGCTTCTGCACCATAGTGTCTCCGCACCTGCTCTGTGCTTGACCAGCCATGCCGCCCCAGTTCTCACAGGGCCAACTCCTTATCCTTGAGGTCACTTATCTACCCAGAAGGAAGATTTAAGCTTACTACCCAATGCTCTTCTCCATTTTTGACTCCTTGTTTCTGCTAGAATTTCTAGGTATTTTATTTCTTTGCTTGCTTGACTTTGTCATTTCCACTGCATGTGAGTCGCCTGATGACAGGCCTGCTGCTTCCTGGGATGTCACTGAGCCTTTGACACCCAAAGCAGAATCTGACGTAGTGAGTACCCAGTGAATGGTTTTGAATGCAAGGATAGGTAAATGAATATCTTTCATCCTAGGCATTTATGTTTTAGGCAGCTTCGTTGATCATTTAGAGTTTTGGCAAATTTTCTTTGAAATTTTAAGCCCTGGAAACGACTTTGGAGAACAGACAAGTCAATTTTCCAGAGAAGCCACCAGAGGGAGCACTGAGACCATTTTTGCAAGAAAAAAAATCCCCAGTATTATTAATTATTCAAGTCAGTTGGGTCTTTTATATAACTTCACCAGGTTTTACTCAGAAACGGCAATTTTTCTCATGACTATGTAATCACATCTTGTATATTAAAATAAAAATTACAAATTAAAGTTAAACCCACAAAATTTGAAATATTGATAGTTATAGATTCACTCTTAAACCAGAATTAAGAATTAAGAAACCACAATTAAGGTAATTTTGACCAGAAACAATTTCAATAATTGTATTAGTCTTCTGTATTGTTAAGGTTTTGATGATATGTTTGCACACAATTGTTAGGAAATTTAAATTTAAATTCTATGCTTATGTATACATGATGAAGATATCAGGATTTTAATTTCATGATAGCTTTATTTGTATGTTATTTTTGTATTATCCCAAACATTTGAATTTCTCCAAATACAATCAATTTAAGCATAACATACTTTTTCTTTTCTTTTCTTTTTTTGAGACAGTCTTACCCTGTCACCCAGGCTGGAGTGCAGTGGAACATCTCAGCTCACTGCCACCTCTGCCTCCCAGGTTCAAGCGATTCTCCCACCTCAGTCTTCCAAGTAGCTGGGATTATAGGCGCCTGCCACCATGCCCGGCTAATTTTTTGTATTTTTAGTAGAGACGGGGTTTCACCATATTGGCCAGGCTGGTATCAGGCTCCCAACCTCAGGTGATCCACCTGACTCAGCCTCCCAAAATGCTGGGATTACAGGCATAATTTGAGATGTGACAAATTTTACATTTGTTGACATTAGTGCAACCATGATGATATAACTGTTTTTAGTTTAATTCTTACAGAGGAAACTCTTTGGGAAAAGATAACAATAACAACCCTATAAGGTTTGTTATATTAATAACTCTTTTGTCCTGAAAAGTGCAACATGTTTCTTGTGTATTCTTTGTATGTGTGTGATACAGCAAAACAAATGTCTATTAATGCATTAAACAAGATCTAGTGGTGGGTCCAATCATTTACTACAGTTTTGAGGTACTAATAATAATAAACCATGTTTTGAGAATTCTCCAATGCCTGTACTGAGTTACGAACATTTCTGTCATCATTCTTGGTGACAAAGTCTTAGGTACTCCTAATTCTACTATAGTTTGTTGCCATGTTCATAATAGAAATGCAAAATTTTAGTTATAGATTAGAGAACCTTTTTGTTTTCCTTCAATCCAAATTCATAGATTGCTGAATTCTTTCTTTTCTCTTCTTTATGTCTCTTTGTACTAACTTTTAGGTTCAGGGGTACATGTGCAGATTTTTTTTTTTTTTTTTTTTTTTTTTTTTTTTGGCCGGATCTCAGCTCACTGCAAGCTCCGCCTCCTGGGTTTACGCCATTCTCCTGCCTCAGCCTCCCAAGTAGCTGGGACTACAGGCGCCCGCCACCTCGCCCGGCTAGTTTTTTGTATTTTTTAGTAGAGACGGGGTTTCACCGTGTTAGCCAGGATGGTCTCGATCTCCTGACCTCGTGATCCACCCGTCTCGGCCTCCCAAAGTGCTGGGATTACAGGCTTGAGCCACCGCGCCCGGCCAGATTTTTTATATAGGTAAATTGTATGTCACAGGAGGTCGTTGTACAGATTATTTCATCCCCCAGGTATTAAGCATAGTCCTTGAAAGGTAGTTTTTCGATCCTCACCCTCCTCTCACCCTCCACCTTCATGTAGGTCCCGGGGTCTGTTGTTCTTGTGTGTTCGTAGCCACTGCTCTTTTGGCTCAGTTTAGCTCACAGTGCTGACAGTGCTTCTATTTGGGAAGAGTATCTGTGGGCACCTTAGATTTGATGCCAATTTTAAATCTTCTATTCAAATATGTAAGCTAGTAACCAAACTAAAGTCTAGCATTGACTTACTGATAGCAAAGGAAAATTTCTCTTTCAAAGAAAACGAGTTTGGAACGTCCCCATAAGCCAAGCTGAGAATCCAGAGACTCTTGTCAAAGAATATTGTAAGTAAATGCACAGTAATAAGAAATCCAAGCTTTGGATTTTCCTAAAATATTTCTGATGGGAGAGGAAATTCTTGGCAAGGTGGATGTGAGAAGTTTTCCAGGACTCAAACATTTTCACATTTATCACGCAGAAAATGACTTTGATTGTCTGTCTATGTTGACATTATCCACTCTATTAATCAGAACATTCTGGCAGGCCAGAAAATGGGTCTCTTAGGGAATGTGACATAAAACAAAAGCAGATTTAGTTAGCATTAATAACAATAATTCTTTGTAAACAATATATATATATATATATACCATGTATATTTAGTAATCCTCTGTCCCTTTTTCCTATACTGTGACTTAGTCATAGCTTTGGCATTTGTCATAATAACAGCCAAATATTTGGTCCAAAGTTACAAATGAAAATGTGCACAAATCTTTTTAAATAGAAGCAAATATGCCAGAACTGATTTGTATTATAAGTAGTTGAAAAAAATGGAGATTTTTGACTATACCTATTCAACAGTTTATACTACATTTTTTGAAAAATTTAAGACTTTGACTAGACATGTTTATCTTTACTTGCTTATATCTGTGTATCTATCCATCCATAGACAGTAGTTTATACTCTAGTATTTTTTTTTTAATTAGACTTTGGCTAAAACAGCATATGCCTAATGCCTAAAGAATTCTATAATAATATGTTTTCTATGATTCTGAAGATACTTCAGATTTCCCAATGTCTCCAGTCAGTGTTAGAATTTTGCATATCTACCATTCCTTTTTTTAGTTATACTAGCCTGCGAGTTAATAAAATATAGTTGCTAAAATATCTGATAAGCAAGTTTTAAATATACGTCAACGTGAAAAGTCATGCTTTAAATACTAAAAGACTGTACTTTTCCTTGCTTACTTTTGTTATTGTTTCCAAAAGGCGAAAAGGACATTGTTTTTGTAATAGTTTAGTACAGCATATGAACATTTCTGTCCAAAAGAAATTTATTTTAAAGGCATGAAACCAGGCCACAGCCACCCCTGATGACACAAAGTTCTGAGAGGCAAATCATGAGCAGCAATTTCAGATCATTTCCCCGAGCAGGAGGGCATTTCAGCTAAGAAAGAACAGCAGAAAAATCATGTACACTCAGCATGCTGATTTACCCAGGACAGAATACCTCTTGTCTAGAAGGGAGCTAGATTAGAAGTCTAATTTTTTGTTTCACATAAAGGAGAATTAACAAATAGTGCTCACAAAGAAAATGATTGAAAATGCTTGTACTGAACCACGCTGAAGTATCTAAAGAAGTATGATATATAGTCACCCAGGTTCATAGTATTACACATCTAGATATATCCACCATGAAAATGTTTGGCGATGTATGGGCAAAATGTTCAAATGGCCTTTTTTTAAAAGCTTCTATTTGGATTTTTTATTTTTTTTTCTGAAATATGGGTGGTCCCAATTAGTTTTATTGAAATAAATCTTTAAAGAAAAAGATAAAGCATTTAAAAAGACAAGTCAAAATGCATCAAGAACCACATATCCAACACAAACTTTATCCTCAAATGAGTTATGTTTTCCTCGCACTAATAACTTTTATTTCACTCAAATTAGAGCAATAATCTTCCATACATAAGTATCTTCCCTGCCCAATTCAAAGAAAATAATCCAAAACAATCAGTAAAGAAAAATATAAGAATTAACAGACCCTTTAAATTTGGTTTAAATATTTTGAACATTTAAAAAGTGTTTAAAGTTTGTAATTCCTAGTAGGAAAACATTATCTGAATGAATATCCTAATGGCAAAGCACTGTAAAATGCTTCAGCTGAATTTTGGGGAGAGGGGTAGGGATTATCTTCAAAGCACCCCAGCTCTCTTGATGAGAAGGTGAGAGGTACACTGGTTTGTATTATTGCGACATCCATAAGGTGATCTAGGTTGCTTTTCCTTCAGCAAGTGCTTTATTTATCAGAAGGGCATTACTTGACCTCCAAATTTGTCTGACAATTTACTGATGAGAGTCATAACCTTTGGATTGCTCTGGTATTTTGACATATTTGCTGGGTTCTGAGCCATATCTTGGAAGGCCACCATAACTTCTGGATCCTGCATGGCTGCAAGAACCTCTGGATCACTAAGAATTTCATTGAGTCCAGGCATTCTGGCCATTGCAGGCATGGCCCCTCCCATTCCAGGCATTCCTCCGGGAAAATTACCAGGCATTCCCCCAGGAAAGTCACCTGGAAAAGAGCCATACTGAGCTCCTGACTGTCGTCTGGCTTCTTCCTCCCCCTGGGCTCTCTCATGCTCTTCTCGAACCTTTTTAACTCGTTCTATTCTTTGATCTCTCGCTCTTCACGTTTTCGCTCACACTTTCTCCGATGTTCTGCAATTTTCTGTGCCCTAGGTTGAACTTCTTTCAGCATTGCACTAGCATCTTCAGCATAATCCAATTTACAGGCAAGGGCAAGATCATGGGCTGCTTCTTCCCAGTGGCCTAGAAGTCTGTGTACTTTCCCTTGCCACTTGTAAGGCTGAGCTGAATCAGGATTTATCTCAATGGCTCTGTCACAGTCTCAGATAGCAGCATTTAGCTTCTGTAATTTGACGAAGACACTGGCCCTCTTGGCATACAAAATGGCCAAGCGAGGATTCAGCTTGATGGCATCTGTGAATAAGTCAATGGCTTTCTGGAGTTCACCATCATTTAGGGCTTCAGTAGCAGCCACTTTTTAATCATTTGCCTGATCCATCATCTCCTGCGTTATTTCTGCATTTTCATCTCCCATTTCTTGAGGAGATTAGGGTCTGGTTCAATCACACCTTCTTTATCAATTTCTAGATCACTTTCCTCACTTGATGGTTCGTCTGCCTTTAAGCCTTCCTCCACCTTCTTACTATCAGGTTTTTCTTCCTTGGTATTTTCTTCTGATTTAGCTTTCTGAGTAGCAGGTGGTACTTTACCCCGCATGCTCTCCATCCACTCTCTCAGGAAGTGCATTTCCTCGGTGTGCAGAATGCTCGGATCCTGCTTACACATTTTCACAAAGGCCCGAAGCTCGTTCACTTTGCGGGGGTCCATGGTAGGGAGGTGGTGGGCGAAGCTGGGGGACTACGGCCCTGTTCCAGGCCCAGGCGCTGGCTCCGCCTGAGCGCGCAGAAGTATTTGGATATTTTAATACTGGAAGAGGGCTCTAAGAAATGAAAATAGCTGAATATCTGCATCCCTTAATTAACCTATTATTCATTCATTCACTCACTCAACAAACACATGTTTGAGGTCTTACTATGTGCTATATCTGAACTGTGTATTGAAGGCACAACAGTGAGCAAGGCATGCAGTCTCTGACCTCATGAGCCATAGACAGAGTTCATATTCATTAACTGAACATTTCCTCTATGTCTCTGTGCTGTGCTGACCACTAGTACTGCAGAAATATAGGAAAAGGTTCCTACTTTCAGAGAGCTCATGGTCTAATGGCGGAGATGAGCACATTCACTACAGGTGAGGAGTCCTGGCATGAAATACACATGAGGTGTTATGGGAATGCAGTAAGAAATAGATTTATGACAGTGTTTCTTCTCTAATAGCTGCTAAAGATGGTTTACTCAGTCATAAAGAAGTCACCTTGTAGTCCTAAGCTGGGTGTTTTTTTATTGATCTATTAGTTTACAGACCATATTGGCCATTTCATTTATCTTGAAAATGAGAGTTTTATCACTGAGATCCCGTGGGGCTTTATATTAATTGAGTATTTAAAGAAAATTTTAAAAAAAGAAAGCAAATAGAGAAGTAAATGATTAGGTGTCATGTTGTGGCTTTTGACTTATAAACCTGAATTCGAGGTAAAAAAAACCAGGTTTCCTACTCTGCAGCCCATCAATTCCCGGTAGGTGGCTCCATGTGGCTGGAGTCAGGGCTTCCATGAAGTGCTAAGACCTTAAAGCTGTGGCCTTCGCCCTCTGTCCCCTTTCCTCTCTTTTGTAGCAGTCTTTGTCTATTCAAGGGCAAAAATGTGAATCATTTGAGGTGTAAACTGCACAAATGTTGAGCAATTTTAGAAATCCAGTATAATTTAACAGATACAGGGCTTTCTGTTGTCTGAGTTTCCAGAAGTCTGCCTTCCTCTTTAGTTTTTCTGAAATGTTGTCTCAGGTTGTCTGAGTCTTAAGAAAACGGATCCTGATCCCTCCGTTTCATGTGAAAGGGGCAAACCCCTGTTCAGGCCTCACTTCCTGCCAAGCAATCTTTTGACATCACAGGCCACCACCTGGCTACCTCTGACTTATTTTCTCTGTCTCTGGCACTGCTCTTCTCTCTTATCTCACTCTTCTCATTTATTGTACATACTTCTTCATGCTACATTCAGATCATCATAGATAAGCGTTTTCAAAACCCTGTTACTATCTCAGGTACCCATAAAATTATTCTTGTTTAAAGACTGAAAGGGGCTCTGTGATCACACACAACTGAATGCAGACAGAACCAGTCACTATATTTGCCAATTTCATTAAGTGGGGGGAAAATAAAAAAACATAGGCTTGGCAACTGGGGAGCTTCATTTAGACAAGTCAATTGAATGCTCTACTTCCTAACTGGGTGCTTTGATCTTGGATAAATGCATACATTAGAAATTAATTATCCTAAAATGTTAAGTTTGCTTTTAAGAAATATTTTATGAAATGTTTCCGGTTATTTATGGGATATAATCTAAAGGCTTTATCTTGTCATTCAAGGTTCATCAAAGTTGAGTCCCAGTAAAATTTTTAATTTTTTTTTATTGAAGTGAAACTCACATAAACACTTTTAAATGAACAATTTAGTGATATTTAGTACATTCACAAAGTTTGGCCACCACCACTTCTATCTAGTTTCAAACATTCTTATTGATTTGTTTTTCTAAGACCACCAGAGTGAGCACAAAAGAACCAGCAAGTAGGCAAAGGTCAGGAGCAAAACTGCAAGTTTATTTTGGTCACCTAGCTTCAAGGGAAGAAGGTGGGTAGGGAGAAGTCTGTCGGCCTCCGGCAAATGAGGCCCACAGAGTTGCCCGTGATGCTCTCGGACAGAATTCCGACAGTCCCGACCGCAGTGGGGAAGCTGGGAAGTCCGCGTGGGACCTGGGCCAAGAGCGGCTTTTCTAGGGAGTGGGAGGGCAATAGGCGGGGCACGGGCGTGTCGGGGGCGTTCCGCAGGTGCGACCAGGTAAATCTTGGTCTCTTCAGATTGACGTCACCTGGTGCATGCCCAGTTGGTCTGCACCTTCCCGGGTCACCGGCTGCATTTTCGCGCGCGCGGGAAAAGTTGGGAGGGGGGATGAAGAACCCGGAAGTGCACCATCTTGCCTCCGTTCGTCCAAACACTTATTACCCGTAAATAAACCCTGTACCCATAGGCAGTCACTCCCCGTTCCTCTTTCCCCCAGCCGCTGGCAACCACCAATCTGCTTTCTGTCTGTAAAGATTTGCCTGTTCTGAATATTTCATATAAATAGATTCACACAACATGTGACCTGCTGTGGCTGATTGCTTTGACTTAGCATAATGTTTTCGAGGTTCATTCATAGTGTGGTGTGAGAGGAAAACCTTTTTCCCTACCAATTTAGGTTCAGTGGCTGGGGTATGCTAATTTAGCTGACAATGGACAGATTAACAGGAGAAAAGATAAAGTTTATTCATATGTAGAACACAAAAGAAGTGGCTCCTGAACTGCTAAAGATAGAGGTTTATATGGCAGCTTTCATAGGGGAAGAGGAGAGGAAAGAAGGGACTTCTATGGGCAGATCCAATGGTTTCCTTATGAAAGACAAATGGATTTTTAGGGGAACAAATAGAAGATAAGAAAATTTGTGATGATTTTTGTTTATGTAGGTACAAGTGGTCTTCATCTTTTTCTGGGCTGTAAAACTCCCTGGAGAGGGATTTTGTGGCAGCCTCACTCCTAGAAGTTTCTGCTTCTAGTAGGATAAAGCAAGCTCCAAAAAGCTTCTTTCCACATCTGTTGAACCTCAAATACCTTCAGTTTAAAACAATCTTCATACCAACTCTGGGGGCCAAGTGGGTCCCCACAGTAGCATGTATAGCACTTTGCTGCTTTCTACAGTTGAAAAACATTACATTCACCTATTCATGGTTGATGGGCATTTATTTTCTACATTTGGCTATTACAAATAATGCTACTATGAACATTCATGTACAAGTTTCTGTGTAGGCTTTTCTCATTTCTCTTGAGTGGAAGTGATTAGGTCATAGAGTAACTCAATGTTTAACCTTTTGAAGAACTGCCAGACTATCTTCCAAAAGGGCCACACCATTTTACATTCACATCCTAACCAGACTTGTTATTATCTTTTTTTTTTTATAAGTGTAGTCCTTCTAGTGGGTATCAAGTGTTATCACACTGTGGTTTTGATTTGCATTTCCTTAGTGACTAATGGTGTTGAGCATCCTTCCATGTGCTTTTTGGCCGTTTGTATATCTTCTCTGGAGAAATGTCTGTTCAAGTTCTTTATCCATTTTTTAATTGGCTTGTCTTTTTAAAATTGTTTTTAGAGTTTTTAAAAAAAATGCATTCTGGTTTCTAGACCCTTATTAAACATGATCTGCAAGTACTTTTTCTCATTCTGTAGGTTGTCTTTTCACTTTCTTGACAATGTCTTTTAACACACCAAAGTTTTTAAGTTTGATAAAGTCCAGTCTGTTTTTTCTTTTGTTGCTCATGCTTTTTGTGCTAATTTTTACATTTTAAATTCAAAGACAAGATGAAGAGCTAGAAAAAGCATCTTTTTGGCTCAGTGTTATTTGAATGCCTTCCAAAAACTTATAGGGAAGTAGAACGATGAGTTCTGCTTCACTTTACTGTCTCTTCACTATATTTACTAGCTTGAAGAATAAATAAGAGGATTTTTTTTTTTTTTCTGAAAGGACAAAACTTTCTGAGAACTCACCCCTTATTGGAGACACCATTTTTATTTCAAGAAGCAAATATCTATCCTAAGGAATAAAGTACAGATTGCTCTGTTTACCATCAAAGGGCTGTTTTCTGGAATTCTGCATATTACATATTTTCTTAGAAAATACTATGAATGTTTTCCCATACCAAATAACAAAATCCTAATTCTAACATACATATAAAAAGGGTCTTGTGGAGAACATTAGTATTTATTGGCCAAGTGTCAATATTAGCCAGGTGTGAAGTATGCAGGAGCTCTTTGATATGAATTACACCTTTACTTCTCTGTGGTAGTTAATTTTATGTCAGTTTGACTGGGTTAAGGCACACCCAGATAGCTGGTAAAGCATTCTTGCTGGGTGTGTCTGTGAGGGTGTTTCTGGAAGAGACTGGCATTTGACTGGGTGGGCTGAGGAAAGAGGACCTGCCATCACCAGTGTGGGATGGGCACCATCCAATCTGTTGAGGGCCCAAGTAGATCAGAAAGGTCTCTTTTTTAGAGCCGAGTCATCCCTATCTTCTTCTGCACTTGTACATCAGAGCTCCAGGTTCTTGGGCCTTTGGACTCTGGGATTTAACACTGTTGGCCTTTTGTGTTCTCAGGCCTTCAGCCTTAAACTGTGAGTCACACTCTCAGCTGCTTTGGTGCTCAGGCCTTCAGACTCAGACTTAATGACACCCCTGGCTCTCCTGGGCCTCTAGCTTGCAGAGGGCAAATCATGGGACTTCTCAGCTTCCATAATTGCATGAGCCAATTCCCATCATAAATCCCCTCTTCTATGTCTATGTGTGTCCTACTGATTTTGTTTCTCTGGAGAACCCTGACTAATACATTCTCTAACACTTCAGAAATAGACTTTATTATCTATATTATTATGACACTCTAGGGCTAAGGGAAATATTATAAAATTGGCCTTAAGTCATTCAATTTGTACTTCATAAATGTAACATGAGCTAGACAATTTCAATTTACAGCCTGATGACAACAGATGCAACATTCCAAAGTGATACCACTTTTTTGAAAGTGAATGATCCTATCTTTCCCCTGCCTATAACCTTTCAGTAGATTCCCATCATTTTTATACTGAAGTATAAGGCTTACAAGGCCTTTCCAATTCTTTACCTTCCTCCCCACCTCATTTTTTTCAGCCCTCCCTCTTCTTTCCCTTTCCCACCTGATGGCTTTATCTGGCATCCCTAACATTTAGCCTGTTGTTCCTACAGCCAATAACTGAAAGGCTTCATGATGTGTTCTTTACGAAATGTATTATCTACAGTAAGGAGAAATCTAGAGAGCAGGATTTTGGTTAGAATTATATAAAACCCTCAGATATCCCATCTAGAGTTGACTTTTTGAGATGTGTGGGATGTGTCATTCCTCCAGCCTACATATTGATGTCAGCAAATTGAGAAATGGTCCCCCAGCCCCCATGATCCTGGCGACCTCATGTGTCCCCTGATTGCCAGCTGCCATAGGCAGGAGTAAAGGGCCAGAGAGCTGTGTGATCTTGGCAGCTCCTTTCTCCTGCCACCCTTCTTCCTAATACCCATGATGTCAGCACTTCAATCTGCCTAGGAGAACATCAGACATTGTAGTACAAGACCCCTTGTTTGTGTTTCTGTCAGTTGTCCAAAGAATCCCTAGACTCCTAGATCACCACTGAAGACTTGAACTGTTGGCCATATAGTCTGATGATGCCAGTGGCCATGGTGTCTGATACTTGAGTTTTGCTCTGGCCGTGGTTCATTTAGTTTTATGCACCTTGGCTTCAAAGTTCTTCTGAAGCTAACCTCACAGTCAGATACCTGGACAAGTGATCAATAGCAGTGTTACCTGAAGTCTTTATGTATTTTATCTGTGCACTATCATCTTTTTCCATAAGTGTGGGATGAGGCCTGAATACTAATTCAATCTCACTAGCACCATCCATTTCTGAATCAATGGCAAATGTTGCATTGTCAAGATCAAGCTCAAGCCCAGAATCAGCAGATGTTTTAGTCCATTTGTGACTATGGCCTGTTTTCTTATTTTTCTGTGTGGATGCATCACTACAGTGCAAACCAGCAGCATTCTCTTCTGCTGTGCTACCATTTTCAGTCTGTTGTTTCTTACCTCCCTGTAATCTGCTCCTGACTGGTACCTTCAGTCCTTCTTCAGAGTTGAGACTGAGTGCTCACTGATTACTGTGCTTGTGGATGCTG
Organism: Colobus angolensis palliatus; assembly: GCF_000951035.1. NCBI lineage: Eukaryota > Metazoa > Chordata > Mammalia > Primates > Cercopithecidae > Colobus > Colobus angolensis. The sequence goes on along the minus strand of NW_012114777.1, from coordinate 4,567,151 downwards.
GCTAATACTCTCTCTCCAAGAACTTCATACTCATCACGACTTGGGTAAATTTTACTGATGAGTGCATCAAACATTTTAGACTAAAGTATAAGGCTTACGAGGCCTTCCCAATTATTTGCCTACCACCCCACCTCATTTTTGATAACCCTAGCTCTTTTTCTCTCTCACCCTATGGCATTTTCTGGCATCCCTAACATTGAGCCCATTGCTACCACCACCAAGAGCTGAAAGATCCCCTTAGTGATCTTTTGGAAACTAGATTTTTTTTTTTTGACAGGTGGGGTGTCTTTTGCTGTCATTTCTAAGGACTGTGATGATGCAGTCTGCACAAAAATGATGTAAACACTCCTTTGTGGTCATGGTGTCTTTCAACACGTCTAAACAAATTAGGCCCATTATTTCATCGTGTGGACTTTGAGGTGAAGCCACAATTTCTAAGCCATCTGTTACTGCCTCTTCAGGTGTTCGTTGTAATTCATATAAACTGAACTCCCATGTTTTGGCTAATGGTTGAGATCCATTTGTTTGTACAGCCTGAGATATTGCAGCTCCTGCCCCCAGCCCAATTTTCTTTTTGACCTAGACTGGCAGGACTATTCAAATATTTTCCCCTTAATTTATGATTTTCTTTTTGGAAGGGATTCCATTTTCAGTACTTTTTCTTTTCTCTTAAAAATATGTCTAAGTTTGGCGAGGCACAATGGCTCATGCCTGTAATCCTAGTACTTTGGAAGGCCGAGACAGCCAGATCACTTGAGATTAGGAGTTCGAGACTAGCCTGAACAACATGGTGAAATCCTGTATTTATTGAAAATACAAAAATTAGCCTGGCCTAGTGACACACACCTATAAACCCAGCTACTTGGGAGGTTGAGGCATGAGAATCTCTTGACCCTGAGAGGTGGAGGTTACAGTGAGTTGAGGTCACGCCACTGCACTCCAGCCTGGGCAACAGAGTGAGACTCCATTTCAGAAAAACTGAATAAATTAATTTAAATATATATATACACGCACACACACACACACACACAGACATATATATATATATTCTTTTCCACAAAGTTTGGTTCCATTTAAAGTATACTTCTGGCCCAGAAATTTTTCATAGTTCTGTATCCTTAAGTAAAGATTCAGTTGGTCATCGTTTCCCCTTTCCCTCTCAAAAGGTCTTTAGACCTACAGAATATTACATAATATGTATTCTGACTTTTTTCCCTAGAGTCTTGTATATTTTCTTTTCTATATAAACTGCAGTATCTTCATGAAGACTAAGGGTCAAATTTACTATGCTTAAAGACAATTCTCATAGGATTATTCCTTCCATAGTATTTTCTTCCATAATTTTCTTATTTTAGAAAAAAGTATTTATTGAGTTAGTGTCCATTGTAATGCCATGTTGTTACTTTTTTCCATTCTTTTCCCTTGCAATTTTGGAATTTCTGGTCCTGGAAATAGAATCAAACAATATCTTAATGTTAATCTATGAGAAATTTGTTCATTGACAGATTTTGCTGAAGAAAGAAAAATTAAATTGGTTGTGAAATGTAGTCATCAAGTATATTCGAGAGTGCTTTTGGCCAGGCATGGTGGCTGGCTCATGCCTGTAATCCCAGCACTTTGGAAGGCCAAGGTGGGCGGATCATCTGAGGTCAAGAGTTCAAGACCAGCCTGGCCAACATGGTGAAACTCCGTCTCTACTAAAAAAATACAAAAATACAAAAATAAAAAAATAAAATTAGCTGAGTGTGGTGGCACACACCCATAATCCCAGCTACTTGGGAGGCTGAGGCAGGATAACCTCTTGAACCTGGGAGGTGGAGGTTACAGTGAGCCAAGATCACACCACAGCACTCCAGCCTGGGTAACAGAGTGAGACTCCATCAAAAAAAAAAAAAAAAAAAGAGTGCTTTTTTTTGGTGTTCTACTATCACTTTGGGTCCTTTATTATATATGTTTGATTTTTTCCTATTAAAATACCAGATATATGGAGACATTTGACACATTGGCCTTGATGACAAGTGTAAGATATGTTTAAAGTGGCCAGGTGTAGTGGCTCATGCTTATAATCCCAGCACTTTGGGAGGCCGAGGTGGGCGGATCACAAACCCAGGAGATCTAGACCATCCTGACTAACACAGTGAAACCCTGTCTCTACAAAATTACAAAAAATTAGCCAGGCGTGCTGGCAGGGCACCTGTGGTCCCAGCTACTCGGGAGGCTGAGGCAGGAGAATGGCATGAACCTGGGAGGTAGAGATTGCAGTGAGCCGAGATCGCACCACTGCACTCCAGCTTGGGCGACAGAGCAAGACACCATCTCAAAAACAAAAAAAAGAAAAAAAGAAAAAAAAGATATATTTAAAGCTTCCCTACTTTTTTTTTTTTTAATGGGTAGCCACATAAGTTTCAAGAATAATATGGCAACCAGGTGCAGTAGCTCAGGCCTGTAATCCCAGCACTTTGGGAGGCTGAGGCTGGAGGATCACCTGAGCTCAGAAGTTTGAGACCAACGTGGCCAACATGGTGAAATCTCATCTCTACTAAAAATAAAAAAACCCACAAAACCCAGGTGTGGTGGCAGGTGCCTGTAGTTTCAGCTACTTGGGACCTGGCTGAGGCAGGAGAATCGGTTGAACCCAGGAGGCGGAGGTTGCAGTGAGCAGGGATGGTGCCACTGCACTCCAGCCTGGCCTCAGAGGGAGACTCCATCTCAAAAAATAAATAAATAAAATAAAGAATAATACAGTACATAGAATGAACAACAGAAAAGAAAATCCAATTTGCTTCCATTAGAAAAGTGTGTTTAGCATTTTGAGTTGCCACATCAGCTTATAAATTTGGTGTGCTCTACTAATTACACATTGTGGAAGCAGATAATGAAGCTTGAGCCCTGCTTTGATGTGTAGTGAAAGATTATTCTGTAGAAGAATGTCAGCTAGTAGGGTAAAGCCATTCTACTCTTAATTTGTATACTGAGGGATAAATTTGTATACTGTTGGGTGTTTGGGAGCCAGAAGGCTTTATGCTGACAGGTTAGAAATAAGATTGACTTGTGTGTTATTTTTCATCTCTCTCCTGACTCTAGGTATGTTTCCAAGTTTATATTATTGCACTATTTACAAACATATGTTTTCATTGAAAAATTAATCCCAAAGGATTTTTGATAGATAGATCTCCAGTACCATGATGACTGAAGTCTGTCTAGTTATTGTACATATTTATCAGTCAGTTTCAACAGATTGAGGCTAGCTTGGTGTTCTAAATGTATTTAAGATCTGTTTCTACAGGGTTTGTTTTTTTTAACTGTGCTATGAAATTTGAAAACCACTAAAAATGAAGGGAACTTTTTTTTTTTTTTGAGACAAAGTCTCATTCTGTTGCCCAGGCTGGAGTGCAGTGGTGCAATCTTGGCTCACTGCAACCTCTGCCTCTTAGGTTCAAGTGATTCTCGTGCCTCACTCTGCTGAATAGCTAGGATTACAGGCATGTGCCACCATGCCCAGCTAATTTTTGTATAAAAATCAAGGGAAATACTCAATTCCTTTTCTGATGTAATGTAAGTTGTATAGATTACTAATGCATGTCCCTGGTTTTATAATAAAACTTCTTAGGTTTTATTGATAACATTTTAGATTCACAGTTGTGTTAAATAAGTTAAATAATTAGATTCCCATTGTGAATATTAATTGAAATTTTGTCTTTAGGCAGAGAGTTATTTATGAATACCAGCTTTGTGCCTAGAGAATGTATGTGTTTTTATCTGTTAGTATGGGAGGATATAAACTACATCATTAGGGAAAAAAAAAGACTTGAACTCTTTTCCCTCTCTCTTATCCTTCCTGACCTCCTGAAAATCCTCTCTTGCAGCCTCTGGAGCTCATGTTGCATCACCAGTAAATTCCTTAGGGACCTCCTCTGACCTTCTTCCTTCTTGCTATGACCAAAATCATGATCTTATCTGAGTATACTGCCTCCCTTGTTGCTCTATCAATTGGCATCTATTTACATTTCATTAAGCTCTGTAACACTAGGCCTGGGGTAGAGTACCTGCTCACCTTGCTCACTGCAACATCCAGACTAGTGTCCTGTCCTCCTTCTGAAAAAGCCCTGGCTTTGCAGCCTATGCCATTAGTCTATATTACTCACTAGCCCTCCTTAGCATAGTCATCTCCAGGCCCTGTCCTGCTCTCCATGTTAATGGAAGATGTTAGCACCTGCCCTGCTGCTCTGTCCAACACTCCTGTTATAATTCTAGATCTTTAGTATCCACACAGATAATCCTTCCAATATTTGGCTTCCTTTTTCCTGTCTGCCTCTTCTCCATTGACCTTGTGCCAAGACCAGCTCAGTCATGGAGACCCTAACTCAGCCGCGCTAGAGAAATTAAAGACACACACACAGAAATATTGAGTTGGAGTGGGAAATTAGGGGTCTCGCATCCTTCAGAACTGAGATCCTCAAACAGGGATTTACTCACATATTTACTGACAGCAAGCCAGTCATAAGATTTACTAAAAGTATTCCTTATGGGAAATAAAGGGATGGGCCGAAATAAAGGGATGGGCTCTGGCTAGTTATCTGCAGCAGGAACATGTCCTTAAGGCACAGATCGCTCATGCTATTGTTTGTGGTTTAAGAATGCCTTAAGTGGTTTTCTGCCCTGGGTGAGCCAGGTGTTCCTTGCTGTCATTCCAATAAAGTGAAAACCTTCCAGTGTGGACATGAAGGCCATCAGGAGCATGTTACAGTGCTGCAGAGATTTTGTTTATGGCCAGTTTTGGGGCCAGATTATGGGCAGATTTTGGGGCCTGTTCCCAACATGTCCCCCTCCTTTGTTTTGCAAAGCAATAAAAGCAAAGGCAGCTTTGTCATGACGAGATACTTCTCACAGGAGCCAGGATCCACATCTGCAGTGGCAATGGTGATCACTGCTGTCATAGCTACCATTAAATTACTTACTGTGACTGGTTGTCTTGCTTTCCTCAGGTCCCAGGTTTTCTTCTACCATCTGTGACAGCTTCTTGATCTGTCCCCAGGTGGATGGCTGTGTTCGATGGGTGTTGATTGTGACAGTTGGGGTCCTCCTCAGAGTCAGTCTCAACATGGCTGCAACCCGGGGGGTCCTCAGGATTTTCCTGGAATCTCTTCCTCAGCATCTGTTTCATGGTAAGGTTTCAGGTGTCTTGATGGTATCTAAATTGGCTGTTGATTTTGGCCTGGAGAAACACAAGCATAACCTCTATCCCAAGTTATTATTTTACCTATTTCCCAACTTTTTGTTATCAGATCTCCCCACCAAACCAGTTGTTCTGCTTCTGTCTTTGCAGCTGGTTTCTGTAGATGCTGTTCAGCTGCTGATAGCATCTGGCCTTTGAGCAGGCTCAAAAAATTTAAAGTTAATAATGCTAGATTCAGTTGCATATGTGGTATTCCATAGTCCCTGTTTTCCCCCCTCTGCTTTTGCAACTGCTGTTTCAGGGAGAGATTCATTCTTTCCACTATGACTTGTCCTTGAGAATTATATGGGATACCAGTAATGTGTTTAATATTCCATATAAAGAAAAATGTAGCTAGAGCTTGGCTAGTATACCCTGGGGTGTTATCTGTTTTAATAGAAGCTGGAACGCCCATCACCACAAAACACTGTAAAAAGTGACATTTAACATAGGCAGAAGACTCTCCTGATTGGCATGTAGCCCAGACAAAGTGAGAAAAGGTGTCCACACATACATGTACTTAAGCTAGTCTCCCAAACAAGGGAACATGTGTGACATCCATTTGCCAGAGAGATTTAGGTTCCAGTCCTCGAGGATTAACTCCTGTAAAAGATGAGAAATGTACCATTTGGCAAGTTGGGCATCGCTGGATAATAGCTTTAGCTTCTTTCCAGGTAATGCTCTATCTGCGTTTGAGACCAGAGGCATTAACATGAGTTAAATTGTGAAAGTGTCTAGCAATAGATATTGCATTAGCAACTAGGTGATCAGCCATTTGATTCCCTTCAGTCAAAGGTCCTGGAAGAGGTGTATGAGCCCTAATGTGAGTGATATAAAAAGGGTGCATTCTACCCCTAATTGCTGTTTGCAGTTGGGTAAATAAAGTCATCAGTTGTTCATCTGCATGAAATCCTAACTGAGCATTTTCAATTAACTCTGTGGAATGAACCACATATGGAGAATCAGAAATCACACTAACAGGCATATAAAAGCAGTCAATACCTCAATTACAGTTACAAGCTCCACTTTTTGAGCTGAAGTAAAGGGTGTCTGGAAAACTTTCCTTTTTGATCCAGAAAAAGAAGCTTTACCATTACTAGATCCATCTGTAAAAACATTTTCAGCACTTTCAATTGGTTTAAATTTAATTATTCTAGGGAGGATTCAGTTAGTTAATTTCAAAAATTGAAACAGTTTCATTTTGGGAAAACGATTCTTGAGAATTGTTCATTAACCAAGTCCTCTAAAGCCTCCAGTTTCTCTTTACTCAGTGGCCATTGTTCTATCCAAATGGGCTTATCTGTTAACTATTTTAAAGGCATAGGTTCTGGAATTTTAACAATGACCGCCATCAAAAATGATGTCCTAAACCTTGGTGGGAACTTTGTCTTTCCACTTGAAGCAGTTCCTTCAAACCTTGCAAATTTTTTCCTAGTCCCATACCAGGAATATACCCCATTTCATGCATCATGTGTGGACTTTGAGGGTTGTATAATTGTTCAGCAATTGGAACTTGTGCTCCCGATTGTTGTAATAAATCTCTTCCCCATAAGTTTATAGGTACAAAAGTTATAATTGGTTGAATAGTCCCAGGTTATCCATCAGGCCCTTCACAATGCAAAATATAACTACTTTGGTATACTTCAGGGACTTTACCAGCTCCAACTATGTTAAATTGAGTGGGAAGAATTGGCCACACGGACAGCCAGGGCTGTAGAGAAATGATTGAAATGTCCGCTCCTGTATCTACCAAACCTTTAAATTTCTTTCCCTGAATGGTTATTTCTCAGGTAGGATGTTTATCAGTAATTTGATTTACCCAATAAGCTGCTTTGCCTCATTTATTTGTGCTTCCAAATCCTCCTGTTCATTTAATTTCACTTTTCCCCATTTCCACATACAGCACAATTAGGAGTGTGCTATATGCTCTCCTGGCTCTGCTTTCCAGGGAACAGAAGTAGATATAACAATTTGAATTTCCCCATTGTAATCTGAATCAATGACTCCTGTTTGTACTTAAATTTAAATTAGACCTTCCTAGAAGTAATCCTATCGTCCCCACTGGTAAGGGTCCACAGACCCCTGTTGGAAATTTTTGTGGGGGTTCCCCAGGGAGAAGGCTCACAGCTTTTGTGCAGTATAAACACCCCTCATGGCATTTCCCAAATTTAAAAGGAAAAGGCTCAAATGTAGCTGCAATATTTCCCTGTCAATCGAGTGGGTGTATTCTAACATGGAACTGCCAAGCCTCTAAATCACCCTCATCACTGGAGGCACTGCTCAAACAGTCACTGGGGCAACTACTTTTCACCCAGGGTCCTCCAGAAAAGAAAGATCTGGAGGGTCAGGCCACTCTTTTGCTTCAAAGTAAGGAGGGGTGCAGAAGGGTAGGGATGAACCTCTTCCTCCTTTGCCATTTTAGCTTTAGCTGGCAGATAAACCTGCTCTGTTACTTCTTCTGTTACTTTCTTACACTCTCCTTCCTCCTCATCATTAGTGTGAAAAGTTTCCAAGGTGGAAGGAACCAGAGCCCACACTTGTCCCATTGTTATCCTGAAGCTTCCAAGCTCCCCTTCTTACTCACCATGGGGATTGCTTTAAGAATACTGGGGTGTCCTCTAGTTTAGTTTCATGTTTTCCAACCATTGCTCTGGCGACCCTTCGACCTGGGTTTGAGCTGCCACATATGGACGCCACTTGCCTAGACCAGCTCGGTCATGGAGACCTTAACCCAGCGGCACTAGATGAATTAAAGATACGCACACAGAAATATAGAGTGTGGCGTGGGAAATCAGGGAGTCTCACAGCCTTCAGAGCTGAGAGCTCCAAACAGGGATTTACCTACATATTTATTGACAGCAAGCCAGTCATAAGAAATAAAGGGATGGGCTCTGGCTAGTTACCTGCAGCAGGAACATGTCCTTAAGGCACAGATCGCTCATGCTATTGTTTGTGGTTTAAGAACACCTTAAGCAGTATTCCGCCCTGGGTGAGCCAGGTGTTCCTTGCTGTCATTCCGATAAACCGAAAACCTTCCAGTGTGGGCATGAAGGCCATCACGAGCATGTAACAGTGCTGCAGAGATTTTGTTTATGGCCAGTTTTGGGGCCAGATTATGGCCAGATTTTGGGGCCTGTTCCCAACAACCTTGTCCCTCACATAATCTCTGCTGCTTATAACTCTAGTTATATTCTACATCCGTCTCTAGAAATATCTTGTTTCCTCTCCATAATGTCAATTTTAAGGAGGCCACTCTTTGACCAATGCTTTCTACCCATCTAAATCAACTTCCTTCATGTCTAAGTTCCCAACATTTCTTTGACCTCACTGGGGTTTACGGTCCTTTCAATTTCCTATAATCCTTCATGTTCTCACTTTCAGTGTCACCCCATTTAGATGTCATGTTGCATGATGGTAATTACTCCTTTGCCTGTACTCTCAACTACATTGCCTTATTTTCTCCTCTGCAGACAATTGACTGAGATTGGAGAAAAATGCTGACTGACTTTATTTTAAGTTGACAATCACTAATCCGAAGTAAACTTTCAGTGCTGCCTGGCAATCCCACTCTCTTTTCCAGTACTCATCACTTTCCCACTCTCATAGATGATTATTTTCCCTTCCCTGCTCTCCTAAAACCACCACCATCTCCATCATTATTGTTCTCAGCTGGTGACCTTGGTCTCTAATCCACTGAGAAAACTGAATCAACCATTGAGCCTCTACCAGCTGGATGGTACTCTAACACTTGGCTGCTACCAGGATGAGTGTGGGTCAACTGTTTGCTTTCCCAGCTGATGCCAACCCCTTCACTTGTCTACCAGACCCTATCCCCAGTCATAAACTCAATTATTCTGCTTCTGTTTTCTGATTCTTTCTCCTGCTTCAACATATTTTCCCCACTATATCAGATTATTCACACTGGCATACAGAAATGTTGGATGTCTTTCAACATTTATTAAAAACTTCCCTTGATGCCATTTTTCCCTTACCATTAAGTGTGAAGTCAGGTGTAGCTACTCTTTACTGAGTTGAGGAAGCTCCCTCTGTTCCTAGTTTCCTAAGGGTTTTTACTATGAATGGCTGTGGGATTTTGCCAAATGCCTTTTCTGCATCAATAGATATGATCAATTGATATGACCTTCTCTTTTTTCAATCTTCCACATTTTGGCAAATGGCAGCTTAATTTCTCCAGCCACTCAAGTCAAAAATCCTTAGTGTCACAGTTGACTTTGGTTTTTCTCCCATGTTCTATGTCCAGTTTGTTGGCAAAGCCTATCATCTCCAACTTCAAAATATATCCAAGGCTTGTCATGTCTCAGCCACTCCACTGTTACCATCCCAGTCAAAACCACCACCACCTCTTGTGTAATGGTATCTCTGCCCTATCTCTTTCTTCCATCTGAATTTCACACTGTCAACTTTTCAATCTGGAAAATTAAGTCTGGAACTCTCAGTAAACACTCTTGTTCTATTTTCTCCATTTACATAGCATAAATAAATGTTAGGACTTGGGGCATTTGAAATTTTCATGTGCTTAAAATTTTAAATTTCATAATTTTCTACTTTAATGGCTTCCTAAAGCAATCTGATTCTCATGGCACACGTTCTTAAAGTTCACTTTAAATTGGAACAAACTTTCAATTGCTCAAATTAATACTTTTAGTTCAATGACATTGCCTTCAGAGACAAAGTAAATTTAAAGCAATTTACGTAAAAGCAACAGAGGTTGAGTGAGGTTTTTGATAAATTCATTCACAATTTGTGACAGTGTATGATTGGTCTCATGAATTCTGTTCATTCAAGTTTTGGGAAAGAGTAATGAAAACGCCCTGCAAGGTCAGCCAATCCATTCTCCCTATCTGTGCAAAATATTTTTCTTCCAAATGAGCCCATCAAGCCTCTGCCATGCTGAGGCTTCCATCCTGGATCTCAGCATGGCAGGGATCATTCAGGCCATGGAAGCTGTCAGACCTTTTGATCTAAAGGCAGTTTAAAGAAAACCCACAGCAGCCCCACTCAACAAAGGCCATTTGTCTGCTTGACATCAAAATAGTCTAAGTTACAAGGATTGCAGTTTATTATCTTCATGGAGGGACTTTTTTCCCCTAGTTTGTCATTCCTCCCATCCAGCCATCTTACTAATATGTCCATGGTTTACCTGAGCATTGTCTATTTTTTATTTCTTTGTGCTTAACTTTTCTAGTGTTTGAGTGCTTCCTTTCACTCATGCTGCCTCAAGAAGGAAGCCTGACTTCCCCTTTTGTGAGGCTAAGTGAAAGGCACTTGACATCATCCTGCTTTCACTGCTGCAATGATAGCTTTTTGTTGGGAAGTAATTTTTAAATTATGTAAAGTCTATCATAAAAAAACACCAATTTATGCAACAAGGAAAATTAAGAAACATTCATATTTTGTAATAGTTGTTAACTTTTTAAAGAAAAAAGTGAAAATTCACCATAAACTCAAAATTGTGTTTGTAACTCCCAAAGCCATGTCCCTCCCTCCTCTCTGGATCATTTATGTAAGTTTAACATGAATCCTTCTAAGTCATCTTTTTGTTCTAACTATTTGTCTGTCTATCTATCAGCAGTAGATATGCTGAAGTGTCTATATTATAATTTTGCTGATCTTTTTGGTTGTTCCTGTGCCTATGGCCTATACTGTGTTTTATTACTTGGTTTCCTTCCTTCTTTTCTTTTCTTTCTTTCTTTCTTTCTTTCTTTCTTTCTTTCTTTCTTTCTTTCTTTCTTTCTTTCTTTCTTTCTTTCTTTCTTTC
>NW_012114777.1:4546037-4555652 GCF_000951035.1 Colobus angolensis palliatus | reverse complement strand
GGCTAATTTTTTTCGTATTTTTATTAGAGACGGGGTTTCACCATGTTAACCAGCATGATCTCAATCTCCTGACCATGTGTTCCACCCCCTTAGCCTCCCAAAGTGCTGGGATTACAGGCATGAGCCACTGCACCGGCTATCTTTCTCTCTTTCTCTCTTTCTCTCTCTCTCTTTTCTTTCTTTCTTTCTTCTTTTTTTTTTCTCAAGTGTCTTGCTCTGTCACCCAGGCTGGAGTGCAGTGATGCAATCATGGCTCATTGCAGACTCAACCTCCTGGGCTCAAGCAATCCTCCCACCTCAGCCTCCCAAGTAACTGGGATTACAGGCCTGCACCACCAGACCTAAATAAATTTTTGTATTTTTTAAAAGACAGGGTTTCACCATATTGCCCAGGCTGATCTCGAACTCCTGGGCTCAAGGGATCCACCTGTCTTGGCCTCCCAAAGTGTTAGGATTACAGGCGTGAGCCACCACCTCTTGCAAGTTTCTTACTTTTTTTTTTTTTTTAAGTGTTCTTGATGTCAAGCAAGATCTTTTTTTGTTTGCTTGTTTTCTTTCCAATAACTTAACTATTCTTAGGACTTTATTTTTTATTTTTATTTTTATTTTTTATTTTTTATTTTTTTTTGAGACGGAGTCTTGCTCTGTCATCCAGGCTGGAGTGTAGTGGCACCATCTCGGCTCACTGCAAGCTCTGCCTCCCAGGTTCACGCCATTCTCCTGCCTCAGCCTCCCGAGTAGCTGAGACTACAGGCACCCACCACCATGCCTGGCTAATTTTTTGTGTTTTTGGTAGAGACGGGGTTTCATCGTGTTAGCCAGGATGGTCTTGATCTCCTGATCTCATTATCCGCCCACCTTGGCCTCCCAAACTGCTGGGATTATAGGCGTGAGCCACTGTGCCCAGCCAGGACTTTATTTTTTAAATAAAATTTTAGAATCTGTCAAGTTCTGCAGGATTTTGATGGAAATCTCACTGATTAAATAGTTTAAACTGCCTTCCTAGTCAACAGTATAATGTATCTCATCACCTGCTCAGATCTTGTTGTCCTTCATAATGATTAATATCTTCATTTCATTCATAAAGTTTTATTTGTTTGCCTTTAAAAAAGGATTTATGCCCTTTTATAGCAAGTCCCATGTATAGCATTGTTTCTGTAGGGGAAATTCACCTCAAGTTCCACCTAGGTAAAAAGCAACTTTGGGAATATTTTCTGCACGGAAGCTGGAAATGCTTCACTAGTGATGGTCTACCCACGGTGGGCTCTGTTTTGTAAAGGTCATTTTCAGCTCATCCTGCTTTAGACATTTTTTGTGTTGGTATGTCTCTGTATTATATAGATAGCTATTTACCTATGTGGTTATTAGGAGAAGATGAAAGTTTAATTCGCTGGAAATCTCTCCTTTCTTCACTTCCTCCTTTCATTGTCCCTCCTTTCCCCCTTTTCGCCTTCCTCTTCCAGCCGTTCATCTCTGCTGTGAGACAGGCAGTGGAGCGGAGCCTCACCCCGTCGTGTCTGACTGCTCAGAGCCCTCCGTGTTGTTAGGAGCCCAGGAGAGTCCCTCCTGAAGCACATGGGCTTTCAGAATGAGTTCCCTCTGCTAACGAGGCTTATTCTTTCATAATCAAAATGTCCCTTAAATTATCCCAAGGCCAAAGGCCTTAAATATAAAGCTGGCTGGTGCAACTTTATTATAACATGTAGTTTGAATTTAAGCACCTGGATTTGAAATGTTGGAAAACATTTCAAAGTGTGATTGGGTTTCAGTTGTGTATTCATAAACAGTTGGTGAGGTGTTTATGTGTAGGCAGTTCAACCCTAACTCTGGAGAGGGTCAAGTGCTTGGCCTCAGAGATGGAGAGGGCTCAGCGGCCGCACCTAAGGCAGAGGAGTGCAGCAGGCTCCTTCTGTCGCAGTTGGTCCCTGGAGCGCCCTTCCTCTGGACCAGTGATGGAGGCTGGGCTTCTTTGGAGACCCACAGTCTTTCAGGACCTCCACTTCCTTTCCCTGCCACCTGTTTCTATGTATCTGGAATGGGGAAATGGTAAGGAATGCTTTACTGTAACCCTCTAGGAATAAGACAAGAGGTTTATTATTATTATTATTATTTTGAGACAGAGTTTTGCTCTTGCTGCCCAGGCTGGAGTGCAATGGTGCGATCTCGGCTCACCACAACCTCCGCCTCCCAGGTTCAAGTGATTCTCCTGCCTCAGCCTCCCAAGTAGCTGGGATTACAGGCATGCACCACCATGCCTGGCTAATTTTGTATTTTTATTAGAGACGGGCTCCATGTTGGTCAGGCTGGTCTCGAGCTCCCAACCTCAGGTGATCCGTCTGCCTCAGCCTCCCAAAGTGCTGGGGTTATAGGCATGAGCCACTGCACCTGGCCAATAGGTGGTATTAAGCTTATTGACATTTAATCATGATTCATGAATTTGTCAAAGGCTCACTCATCCAGAGCAAAAATAACTAGTGCATAGTTTCACCTCTGGACCTAGAAAGCTAGCCCTTTATCAGGTGAGCAGTTTCACATACACTTGGCTGACAGCACTGGTTATACATTTGAATCTTCTACTTTGTAAGTAATTAGTCTCCTATGGCTTTTTATGAAAAAATTAAGCGAAAGGTCACCTTGAAAGAAAAATATCTCATAGTCTGCCAAAACTTGGAATTGGTTGGCACAGAAATGCATGATTAAAATATCAAAGTGTAGGTAAGTTATGGTTTTAGCTTTTTTTCTTGTATAGACACAAGGCTATTATTGTTCATAAAGAACATGTAAGACCTCAGCTTTTCCAAGTGTGGAAAATTAGGTCAACATTTTTTCTTTAATATACATCTGGCTAATTATGTTGAGTTCAGCCTTCCAGAATAAGGATAAAAATATTTCTAAAGAAAGAAATGTAAGAAGCAGCCAGAGCGAGTAAGAAAGGCCCAGGGAAGTGCCATAGTGGAGTCCTTCCTCTCATGCAGGCACTGGGCCAGGCGCTGCCCTTTGTTATCTCAGGGAGAAAGGAGAGCAGGGACTGAAAAGCGTTGGGAAGGAAATGGCCCTCTCTCAGTTGCAATCTGTTCTTTCCACTGATAATCTTGCATTACCCTATAACCTACCATCTTCACAGGCCAATAGCAAGGCAGACTGGAGGAGGGTATGCGTTATCTTCATTTATTTATTTATTTATTTTTTTGAGACAGGGTCTTACTCTGTTACCTAGGCTGGAGTGCAATGGTGCAATCTCTGATCACTGCAACCTCTGCCTCCCGGATTCAAGTGATTCACCTGCCTCAGCCTTCCAAGTAGCTGGGATTACAGGCACCAACCACCACACCTGGCTAATTTTGTATTTTTAGTAAAGATGGAGTTTCACCATGTTGGCCAGGCTGGTCTTGAACTCCTGACCTCAAGCGATCCACCCGCCTCAGCTTCCCAAAGTGCTGGGGTTACAGGCGTGAGCCACAGTGCCTGGCCTGTCCTCATTTTAAATAAAAGGGAAAAAGCATAGACCATGTGCTAAGAGGAGAATTCCAGACCAACTATGGGCCTTAAACCTGATTTCCCTGGTTTGCCCAGGCTTTTCATGCTTGCAGTGAGAAAACATGTGAATCTGCTTTTCCTATTATAAAATATTGTTCACGTTAATTATAAACTACTTACTGAGTACACTTTAGGTGCAATGTGGGGTGGCAGGTGAGAGAGAGGATTAAGAGATGATCTCTGTGCTCAGGACATAGACATCTGCTGGGGGACAAACACAATGACCCACCCTACCAAGAAGAAGATGAGACGTGCCCAAAAAGGGACAAGTGCCAATTCTGAGGAAGGACTTACAGAAAGCTTTCAGGAACGGTCCTGGTGGGTGGGAGATGAGGAACAGTGATGTCAGACAAAAGGACTAAAGAAATACAAGGAGGCACAGAAGTTCAAGGCTTCGCCAGGGAGTTGTGACAGACAGGTCTAGCTGGCTGGCCATCTGGGAATGTAGGTTGAAATAGGCTGGACAGGCATCTGCATCTGGACTTTGGCAGGTTTTGAATGCCAAGAAGAGCAGAAGTGAGAATTTCAGTAAAGACTTTCAAATAGGGGAGTGGCATAATTACATTTTGTGATTAAGGAAGTAATTCTGGAGTCAGTGTAAAGGATGGACTGGAGAAGAGAGAGACTGGAAGCAGAGGACCTGTCAGGAGGCCATTGTTGTCAATAGTCTCGGTGAGAAGCTCTGTGGAAACAAAGTAGATACGAACAGGGAAGCAAGCATTATCTTTGGAAAAATATGTCAAGGCTGGTAGAAAGAGCTTTGGGCATGGGCATTGGACACCTAGATTCTGCCACTTCCCAGCCATGAGATTAGGGCACGTCTCTTAAGTTGCTGAAATCAGTTTCTTCATCAGTAAAATGGAAGTGATATCCACCTTATGAGAGAAGTTTTGGGAGAGTGCTTTGTACATTCTAAACTGCAATACCCATTGTGATATTCTTAAGTTTTGGAATTTTGAGACCATCTTATTGAACTATTTAACAGATACTTATCGAGTGCCTTTTGTAGGTTGGGCATTGTTTTAGCTTTTGGGGATCCAGCAATGAATTAAACAACTAAAATGGCCTACCCTCATAGAACTTCTACATCATGGGGGAATAGAAGAGAAACAAAAGGTATAAAATTATATTATAGAGTGTTGAGAGTAATGAGTGGTTAGGAGAAAAAAATAAAGATAAAAATGGGGATACAAAATGATGAGAGAGCATGATGAAATTTCAGATAAGGTGTCCTGGGCAGGTCTTTACTGTGACAGACTGGAAGGAAGTGAACAAGGCAGAGTGCAGATGTCTGGGAAAGAGGCTTCAAGAAAGAGGAAACAGGAGGTGCAAGGTCCTGAGGCAAGAGTGTGCTTGGGTTATTGAGGAATAATAAGAAGACGTGCTTGGCTGGAACAGAGAGCTGAGAAGGCAGATCATGTAGAGCTTGTGGGGTAGAGTGAGAACTTTTGCTTTCACCTCTGCTGAAATAAGGAACTTCTGGAGGGTTTTGAGCACAAGGACGATGAGGTCTGAAGTAGGTTTTAACTAGGTACCTCTGACGGTAAGTTGAGAAGAGATGCAGGAGGCAAACATAAAAAAAGAGAGACCAGTTTGGAAGCTTTAGAAATGATCCAGGGCACAGGTTATGATGTTTAAACCAGGGTGGTGGCATGGGGGTAGGGTCCCCATGAGAAGTGTCCAAATCCCTGGTATGTATTGAAGGTGAGCTCACAGCATTTGCTGATAGACTCCAGATAAAGCGTAAGAGAAAGAAAAGCCAAGAATAACTACAAGATTAATTGTTCAAGGAAAAGTGCAGAGGGAGTTGGGTTGGGTGGGAATCTTAGCAGCTCCACATTGAATTTATTCTAACTGAGGTCCTGAGTGGACATATGTGGCAGGCAGTTGACCATGAGTCTGGAGTTGGGGGAAAGCTCTTGAATGGTGAGGTAGAATTGAGGGTCATTAGCACAGAGCTGCTAAAAGGGGAAGTGAATTTAGCCAAAACAATTTATTGACCAAGAATATAAAAGTGGTTTTGCAACTCACCAAGATTATGAATATATAGGCAATGGCCAAACCATATGTAAAAATGAAAACAACCCAATTGTCCCATAGATTTTTTTATTTTTACAAACATAGAAATTGACCATTTTGATCCTAAAGCTTGAAACTTAAATTTGTTTTATCAGAGTTCCTTCCTCAAGAAATGACCTCCCAGACCTCTCAAAAAGTATCAAAGAACAGAAACTCACCAGATCATCACATCCAGACAATGAGATGCCAGGCCCCTCATTTATTGTGATTGCTTCTTTACTCCTACCTAGTTCCTGTTTTCTTATACATTGTTACATTTCTTCCCTGCTATATAAACCCCTAATTTTAGTCAGTCAGGGTGATGGATTTGATATTGATCTCCCATCTCTTGGCTGCAGCACCCGATTAAACCTTCTTCCTTGGCAGTACTCATTGTCTCAGTGATTGGCTTTCTTCCTGGTGAGCAGCAGGATCTCGACTAAGCCCCTCGTGTTTCAGCAACAAAAATAGAAGTCTGGCCTATAATCTGCAGCAATCTGCCCAGGAAGCCAGCCTGCTATTATGTGGGACTTATAGTAAGTCAGGTGACTGTTTCTGGTTAACAATTCAGGATACCAAACAATAGCCTCTATAGCCATCAGTCCCAAATGGCCAGAACTTGATGAATAACTGACAGTTTTCCCAATCATTTTCTCTACTTCCAACTTATGATCACCCAGAAAAAGCCAATATTCTCTCCTAACCAATCACATAGGATGCCCCTTCTAGTCAGCTGCCTCCAGCTTTCTCAGGCGAATACCTCCACTCAGGGCACACCTGAAGCTTTCCTTTCCTCCACTCTACAGTGTCTCCACCTTTCTGCCTAACTTTGAGTCTCTGCTAAATGCAAGTGATACAAGTGGCTGACTTCCTTGCTACAGCAAACTCAGAGTAAATAGCCTTTGCTTTTCTCATTTGGGTGGTCTGTATTTATTTCCACATCTCCTATAGTATCTCTACATCATAGAGGAATGACCATTCTGGTAAAGAGATTATACAGAATAAACATAGATCTATTTGGGACTACTTGGTGTATTAAATTCCCTCCAAAAAGAACACCCTAATATCTTTAGAAATCCCCTCCCCTTCCTTTTATGGCTTCCTATATATTTCCCTAAACTGTCATAGTTCAAAATGTTTAAACTTATTGTGTGCACCAAAGAACAAGTATAATGTTAAATTGGGTCTTTTCTACTATGAAACAGCTGAATACAAGCAATTAATCATGTGGTTAAGGAGTTGCCTTAAATTGGGTTATTTGTACAGAAATAACTACAACAGTATGGTCTATTTACTTTGTGCTAATAAAGAGTTAAATTTGGCTTGGTCTAAATAATTTGTTAAAAATAGTTTCATCATGACAAAGGATATGTTTGTCTTTTTTTGAAACAGATAATTAGGGCAGCGTATCTGTTATGAAAAGCTTGTAAATATTACAGTAAAAAATTATGAGTAGAATAGTTACATGGTTCATATATTAAACATTTTTTCTCGAAATAGTTATCCAAATTATTGAACTTTCTTTCATTGTCATTACGTTTCCACCCCAGATTTTAAGATTCTAAAGAAGCTGAGATTTTTTTGCCACTGAAAAGGATCATGCTTTGAAATCAGAGTGGAACCAAAAAAACCTCCTATTTGGTTTGAGAAGATTTTGTTAGAGCCTTTGTTTCACTAAGGGCAAATAAATCCAGTGAGACAATGTACACAAAATAATTTTACAAGCTAAATGCTAATAACAGTTTATTTCACTGGATCTACAAGTCAGTCCTGTGAGCTATAGAAGACAGATACTATCATCTCTGCCTCAAGAGGGAGGGGATTGGGAGTGAGAGAAGTTACAAGTTACAAGATTAGCCCAAAGAGAATTTGCCTGTAGTGGATCAAAGAGTCTAACTCAAATCTCCTGAAACCAAGTAAAGAATATTTTTTTTTGTCCTACTCTGATTTCAAACCATGATCCTTTTCAATGGCAATAAAATCTCAGCTTCTTTTTAATCTTAAAATATGATATGGAGGCTGGGCGCGGTGGCTCACTTCTCTAATCCCAACACTTTGGGAGGCCGAGGCGGGCAGATCACCTGAGGTCTCGAGTTCGAGACCAGCCTGACCAACACGGAGAAACCCCGTCTCTACTAAAAATAGAAAAATTAGCCGGGTGTGGTGGTGCATGCCTGTAATCCCAGCCACTCGAGAGGCTGAGAAAAGAGAATCACTTGAACCCGGGAGTTGGAGGTTGCGGTGAGCAGAGATCATGCCATTGCACTCCAGCCTGGGCAACAAGAGGGAAACTCTATCTCAAAAAATATATATATACACATATATGATATGGAAATGTAATGATAAAGAAAGAGTCAAATAATTTGGATAAGTATTTGGAAAAATATGTTTAACCTATGAACTTTGTAATTATCCTAGTCATAACTTTTGGTTATAATATTTGCAATTTGTCATCCCCTTCAAAAGACAAAATAACAATACATTTAGTCTGAAGATCTAATTGACTTTTTTATTTAATTCTAGAATCAGGCAGTACCTTACTGTATGAAACAGAGTAAGTTTCCTGATGAGCTAAGCAGAGGAGGGTGGCTTTATAGGCAGAAAGGACTGAAGAAAACAGAAATAAACAATGACAAGCAGATTGGCCGTTTCAGTTACTTTCCCTATAAGGTTAAAACAGAGTGATTTTTCTTATGCCAGTTTGGGCAAACTGGGCCCCTCCTGATTGCTTGCTGTGAATCTCTTGTGTGTGTGTGTGTGTGTGTGTATTTTTTTTTTTTTTTTGAGGCAGTCTTGTCTCTGTCGCCCAGGCTGGAGTCCTCTGGCTTGATCTCTGCTCACTGCAACCTCTGCCTCCCAGGTTCAAGCTATTCTCATGCCTCAGCCTCCCAAGTGGCTGGGATTACAAGTGCCTGCCACCAAGCCTGGCTAATTTTTGTAGTTTTAGTAGAGACGGGGCTTCACCATACTGGCCAGGCTGGTCTCAAATTTCTGACTTCAGGTGATCCACCCACATCAACCTCCCAAAGTGCTGAGATTCCAGGCGTGAGCCACCACACTTGGCCTCTTCTGCTGTTTGTTTTTTAAAAAACTGTCCCATTTCAGAGTTTCAGAGTTAGTTTAATTATGTGGCAATTTGCATGAACGACTATCTTAGTCATTCTCCCATTGACCTGATGAATAGAACCTGGCTTCTTTCTAGTCATACTAATCTCCTTATCAAAGGATGGTTGGCCACATCCATAGGTTTGTCTCCTAAACATACATTTTTATTCTTTACATGACCAGGCTGAGAATTTTCCAAATCTTTATGTTCTGTTTCCTTTTTGAATACTAATTCTGTCTTTAACTTGTTTCTCTCTTTTCACATTTCACAATAATCAGTTAAGGAAAGCCACACAGCATCCTGGACACACTGCTTAGTTATTTCTTCTACCAGTGTCCTAGTGATGTAGGAGTTAAGAAGAAATTATTTAGGCAGATAGTGAGATATGGGAGTCCTTGGTAAGGTTTTCCTTTTAATGAAAAGCAGCCCCAGAATTGGATTCTTTTCTAGCAAAAAGCAGCCTGTCGAGCTGCAGCCATAGACAAGCAAGCTGGAAGTTTCCATGGGTGAATGCCAGAAGTTGTGCCAATAGGAAAAGGCTACCTGGGACTAGGCATGTTCAAAATGGCCGCTCCGTTTTCCCCTGTCTTCGCCAGCCACATGTACAGTAAAGAGCAGACGACATTGCTGGGGCCAAGTGGAAAGCCCATTTGCATAATAAGATTAGGGTGAGGTGGCCAGCCTTCCCCATGAGCTATGTGAATTTCACACCTGGTCAAACCAATCTGTGGGCCCTATGTAATCAGACACCACCTCCCGAAGTCTGTCTATAAAGTCCAGTGCACTCTGCTGCCCGCTGGAATTCCCATTCAGGCACCCGTCTCTTGTGAGGGTGAACCAACCTTCCTTCCTTCCTTCCTTCCTTCCTTCCTTCCTTCCTTCCTTCCTTCCTTCCTTCCTTCCTTCCTTCCTTC
>NW_012114777.1:4513381-4545912 GCF_000951035.1 Colobus angolensis palliatus | reverse complement strand
TTTTTTTTTTTTTTGAGATGGAGTCTCCTTCTGTTGCCCAGACTAGAGTGCAGTGGCGAGATCTCAGCTCGCTGCAAACTCTGCCTCCCTGGTTCACACCATTCTTCTGCCTCAGCCTCCCGAGTAGCTAGGACTACACGCGCCCTCCACCATGCCCGGCTAATTTTTTTGTATTTTTGGTAGAGATGGGGTTTCACCGTGTTAGCAAGGATGATCTCGATCTCCTGACCTTGTGATCTGCCCGCCTCTGCCTCCCAAAGTGCTGGGAATACAGGCGTGAGCCAGCTTGCCCGGCCCTTTCACTTTCTTTTGCCTGTTAAACCTCCACTTCTAAACTCACTCCTTGTGTGTGTCCATATCCTTAATTTTCTTGGCACCAGATGATGAACCTCGGGTATTTACCCCAGACAACAAGGCCACTTCACTAGCTCATCCCTCTTAAATTC
Organism: Colobus angolensis palliatus; assembly: GCF_000951035.1. Lineage (NCBI taxonomy): Eukaryota > Metazoa > Chordata > Mammalia > Primates > Cercopithecidae > Colobus > Colobus angolensis. The sequence continues at coordinate 4,545,466 of NW_012114777.1, read as the reverse complement.
TGCCTTTTACAAAGCAGTAGGACACGGACACAAGTCAGCCAAATTCTTTGCCACTTGTAACAAGGATGGTCTTTCCTCCAGTTTCCAATAAGATGTTCCTCATTTTGATCGAAGACCTCATCAGAATGGCCTTTATTGTTTATATTTCTACCAGCATTTTGATCATGCCCACTTAGCTAATCACTAAGAAGAGAGAGGCTCTCTCTACAGCTCTCCTCTTCTTCTGAGTCCTCACTAGAATCGCCCTTAGTTTCCTTTCATGGAAATATAGGCTTATTCTAGCATGCACTTCAAAACTGTTTCAGCCTCTACCCATTACTCACAGTTTCAAAGTAGTGTCCATGTTTTTAGGTATTTGTTATAGAACTACTCTACTTGTTGGTACCAATTTCTTAGCCTGTTTGTGATGCTATAAAAAATGTCCAAGGCTGGATCACTTATAAAGAACAGAAATTTATTTCTTATGTTTCTGGAATTGGGGTATCCAAGACCAAGGTGCTGGCAATGGTTTATGGAGAGGGTTGCTCTCTGCTTCCAAGATGGACACGGCAGAAAGCAGAAGGGCTAGAGGCCAAATGCTGTGCAAAGCCTCTTTTATTTATTTATTTTACTTTAAGTTCTGGGATACCTGTGCAGAATGTGCAGGTTTGTTACGTAGATGTACGTGTGCCTTGGTGGTTTGCTACGCCTGTCAACCCGTCATCTAGGTTTTAAGCCCCGCATGCATTAAGTATTTGTCCTAATGCTCTCCCTCCCTTTCCCACCCACTCCCCCCGACAGGCCCCGGTGTGTGTTGTTCCCCTCCCTGTGTCTACCTGTTCTCATTGTTCAGCTCCCACTTATGAGTGGGAACATTCGGTATTTGTTATTCTGTTCCTGTGTTAGTTTGCTGAGAATGACGGGCAAAGTCTCTTTTATAAAGGCCTTAATTCCATTCACTAGGCCTCTGCCCTTATGACTTAATCACCTCTTAAAGGCCCTACCTCTTAAGGTATCATCTTGGTGATCAAATTTCAACACATGAATTTTTGAAGGGACATAAACATTTAAAGCACAGCCGACTGCATTCTGGTTTGGTCTAGCATACTGGGGCCTACTGCAGTATGCTAGTTCAAAGCTAGCTTCCCATAAACTTAGTTTAAGATCACTGCCAGTTCCTATTCATATGCTGTACCTCAAGGAACCCTAGACATATTTTAAACATGTCTTGTCCTCATGGGGCATAAGAGATGGAAGCCTTTGCTGTCCTTGGCAGCAGCCTCACATCTTCCTTTGTTTGGTTGCTGGTTGGGAGCAGGTGAATGCCAGCCTGTAGAGATTTCCCCTCGTGCTGAGAAACCTACAGAGCATGTACTGAGTCACACTAATGAGATCTGAAAACACCCAATGCACGAGGACAGGAACAAAAAACTATTAAGAGCTACATACATGATAATGTCCAAAAACAAAATTTGAGAAGTGAAACCACTGCATTTATGAAGGGCTAAGTGTACCTGTGCATTGTCTCCAGAGCCTCCCAACTCGTACTAGTACTCCACTCCGATATTTACGGGGGGATAGAACATGCCCTCTGGGAGAAAACAGCCTGTCTCCTCTGTCAAAGGCGTGCACTTAATGGGAGACCTTTCAGTGTTCCTTTATGTATAAAAACAATTGAGATTCACCAAAACAAAGAATGTTCTCTCACTAATTAGGGCTTCCGTTGCCAACATTTCTACAAAGCTGGAGATCGTGTTTTCCCCCTAATTGGTGGCCTTCAGATGTGTTTGCGGTTGAAGCCTCTAGAATTGTCAGAGGATCTGGCTGCTCCGTTGCTTTGTGTCTCTCTGGAGGCACGCCATGAGTCAAGGGTGCCCTGGCGTCTTTTTTCTCAGAGCTGTGTGGCTTCCATCATGGACACAAAGGCAAAAAAATTCTTCAGCATCTTGCAGAATCTACAAATGACAGCTTCTGACTGATCCTGTTTATCATCCCCCAAATGAGTTAGCAACACTGCTAGTTAACTATCTATATAAAATTATCTAAAGACATAAATACATCTCGTGTACACTGATGCAGCTGTTTTATTTTATGAATACTTAACTCCTGACCTGGGGAAAATGTTAATGCAGGATCTAGAATGCAATATAATCTTTAAAGCTAGCTTTTAAAATCTTAGCTTTCATTATGCATAATCACATACATCTTTTTAACACAGATTTCGGCCTAGAATTGTGCTGCTAAATATATTTTGCTGCAGATAGACCCTACTGCATAATTACTCCATTGTTCTTATAAATGACAGATTTACTTCAAAAGGCAATAAATAAAATGTTAAAATCATAATGAGTCTTGTTTAGAAATGGTATCAATCTTTTTAAAATTAAAAGTAACTTCTAGAAGTCATCTTATTATCCCTTGTTTAAAAATTACTTGGGAGGCTATCAGACTGTAGTTGTTCTAACTCCTAGTTTGTTTGTACACAAATTGAATATTCATTATGAATGGTCATATTCCAGGTAAGTCAGAATACACCAACTAGCCTCAAACTAGGGGCTTTCCACTGGAGTGATCCAAATATATCTACTGTTTCACTCTAACTAATCAAAATACTCTTTTTTGCTTCTGAGTTCACCTCATAGAAGCTGATCTTCCCCCACCCCACCTCCTTACTATAACCCTGAGATACTTATGGTCTACCAGTGCCTGATTTATGAATCACTGTTTGCTCAAATAAACTCTTTAATATATTAATATGCCTCAGTTTATCCTTTAACACTCTCATGAAAATGCACAAATATAATGCCCTCATTAAAAAGTGGAATACGACAGTATTTTATGGTAGCAGTGAAACAAAAACAGTATCATTTGTTTTTCAATTTCTGTACCTGACGTGCTGGAAAAGTTGTTTGTGAGTTATTTTGAATTGCTGATGGGAAATGTACTATACAAAATGGTGTCACTCTGGTTCAGAGATCTAAAGTGGAGTTGGGAAGCCATTCTAAGAACTGCCTGCACATTCTGCAAACTTGCAACAAACAAACATAAAAAAGCAGAAATTTGCCTTGTGCCCTTGAATTGGGCCAAACTGCAACGATACAACACTGTAGAAAACTGCTGGATTTTTCCAGCACTGCAACTTCTGAACAACCACCAATGATTATGGACTTGTGTACTGGCCAGCCACTGCCATCAATGATAATTCTTTGAAAACAACTTGTATAATCATACTTAGCTTCCTTTTCATTTCTCTTAAAAATGCCTACTCTCCTCCATCTCTTTGGAATACAATTTGGCATCTAGCTGAATCTGTGTCTCCTGAATTGCAATAAATTCTTGTCTTACTGCATTGCAGCTTGGTTTTTTGCCTCTTCTTAGTTGACAGTGGAATTATGATTGCTCCAATAGTTCAACCAAAATAGGCATTACTAAAAATATTGAGTAAGGTTTGTGAATTAGTTTTTTTATATGAATAATTACTTATTTTTGGATTTTATAATTATTTGAATACTTTTCATCTTTGATTTTTGCAGGGACAGACCACATCAGGCAATTTTAAATCATGTCAGAGCTGCTGTAGGTCTTTATCTAGTACTTAGAGATCACAAATCAGAAGAGGGTGAGGGACTGACTATACAAATGGAAAATGGTCAGACTATATATAAACATAAAACTTTGACCTGCAACCTGCAATTACTTCCCCAGAATATCAAGTCCTGATCTACAATAAACAATCCTGTTACAGGTCATGAAGAGGACTCAAATATGCCACCCCAAAATATGTCACTTTTGCACAAGGATTATTTCAAGCTGAAAGCAACTGAGAAAGCAGACACAAAAAGAGCTCTTTACCTTTTCCCATTTGCCTAAAATTAGAGCATACATTTCCTTTTGTGACGGTATCTCCCATTCCATCAAAAAGAGAACAACTCTTAATTGCCAGGAGGGACTCATCACTAGAGATGGCATGACCTTTAGTCTGCATAAACAGAACTTACTCAAATAACACTCATATTCCATGAGATTTTACCACATATTTACCATCTCACAATTTACTATCCCCAAAGCCCAAACCTCTTTTTCTCTGTCTAGGGTCACATCTCCTTAATTTATCACTCTTTGTTAAAATGGTACATAGTTCCCAGGTCTAACTGCCTCTGGGTTTTCACTTCTTTTCTGTGCACTTCCATATGCCTTTGAAATAAACCTTTTCTCCTGTTAATCCATCTCTTATCAGTTTATTTCACAGGACCCAGACACTGAACTGAAGAATGAATGTAGAGGAAGGGACTTTGTCCTCTCCTGTAGTCTGGTTTGTTGTAACCCAGACTGCTATCTTTAGTGACAAGCCAGAAAACAAAAACAATGACTTCTGCAACAATTGGCCTAAAATGATCAGGACTTGATTAATTACTCACAGGTCCCCTAATTTTTTTCTCTGCTTCCAACTTAGGGCCTTGGAAAATTGAAATATGCATCTTTAACCAATCACATAGAATGTCCTCTTGAGTTAGCTTCTTCCAGTTTCCCCAGGCCAGCAGCCTTCACTCTGGGCACACCTGAAGCCTTCCTCTTTTCCACTATGAAACTTTACTACTTGTTTGTCTGCTTTTGAGTTTCTAGGAAAACACAAGTTATGGTGGCTAACTCCCTTGCTATATAGCAAGCTCAGAATAAATAACCTTTGCTTTTCTTATTTGGTAGGTCTTCCTTTATTTACACAAGAGTTTTGAAGGCATCACAATTGCTGGCTAATTTAATTTTAAAATGTAGCCTCTCAGTCTTTCAGAAAGGAAAAAAAAGTGTTATTTTGTTGTAAGTTCATTCACCTACAGATGAGAAGCTAATTGACTGGTGCATTGCTTTAATAGGACAACTGATTGAATTCAGGCTGATAAAAAGTGTGATCAGCATGGAATATTTAATTTAAAAAATCCTTTGATTATGGAGTATTAAATCTTCAAGTATTTATGTTTTTTTCCAGCTTTTTTGAGGTATTATTGACAAATAAAAATGGGATATATTTTTCTGATATATGTATACGTTGTGAAATGATTACCACAATCATTACCACAATCAGGCTAATTAACATATCCACCTCCTCATACAGTTACATGTATGTGTGTGTGTGTGTGTGTGTGTGTGTGTGTGTGTGTGTGGTGAGAACCTTCCAACTATACCCTTTTAGCAATTTTCTTTATTTTTTAATTTTAATTTAACTTTTTTTTTAGACAGGTCTCACTATTTCATCCAGGCTGGAGTGCAGTTATGTGATCATAGTTTATTGCAGCCTTGAACTCCTAGGCTCAAGCAATCCTTTTTCCTCAGCCTGACAGATAGCTAGGACTACAGGCATGCTCTACCACACCTAGCTAATTTTTAAAATTTTTGGTAAAGATGGCATCTTGCTATGTTGCCCAGACTGGTCTCTATGTCCTGGGCTCAAGTAATCCTTTTGACTTGTCCTTCCAAACTGCTGGCATTATAAACATGAGCCACCACTTTTTTTTTTGGTGAGACGGAGTCTCGCTCTGTTGCCCAGCCTGGAGTGCAGTGGTGCGATCTCGGCTCCCTGCAAGCTCCACCTCCTGGGTTCACGTCATTCTCCTGCCTCAACCTCCTGAGTAGCTGGGACTACAGGCGCCCGCCACCACGCCTGGTTAATTTTTTGTATTTTTCATAGAGACAGGATTTCACCATGTGAGCCAGGATGGTCTCGATCTCCTTACCTTGTGATTCATCCACTTCGGCCTCTCAAAGTGCTGGGATTACAGGTGTGAGCCACTGCGCTGGCCAGCAGTTTTTTTAACTATATAATACATCAACTGTAGTCACTGTGCTGTACAACACATTGTCAGAACTTACTCATCCTAACTGAAATTTTGGAACATTTGATTTTTTTAGTCAGCCCCATGTGTTGAAATAAAGCATCTCATCACTAAATTAGTCAGTGTTAGAATAGGTCTGGAATATTATTGTCTTTGCTGAGAGATGCTTAACGGACCGAGGGGGTGATGCAGGTTGGTTAACAGATTATGCAAACATTGGTCTCTGGGATTCTACAGAGTCCTGGTGAGCTGCGAGCTTGGATGAATAAACAATTCTCATGAAATGGGAAGTGCTCCTTTTTCTCAAGAGAAAATGAAGAAGCCTTATCCACAAAAACCAACATGGTCATCATTCACAGGGAGGATGTTGAACTCTGGGTCAAATTTTCTTAGCCATTCATTCATTCATTCATTCACTTATTTCATAGGCATCTGTGAAGTATTTAATGCATGCCAGGCACTATGAGAATTTCTGTGAGTCTATAGAGAAATGAGTTACACTTTAGTAAAGAAAACATGCATGTAGACTACTATATAAATAACAGTGGTGTAGAGTGCTGAATAATATGGAGATAGTTGTGAGTCTAGCCCTGCTGCCATCTAGGCCGATACAGCACAGAACCATTAGTGGCCAGAAGACCCTGTGGATGTCAGCTTTTACCTACCTTCTGCTCTCCCTGATCTAAATGCATTAGGGTTCCTCAGACCAGAACTACACAGAGTGAGTTAGCAGAGAATTTGCTACACTCTTTTTAATTATTCACGTAGTTTAGATGCCACAGAGTTCCTTTTGCTATAACAGCCATCTAAATGGTCCTGCTTCTATAACCCTCATATCATTGTCATAATTGTTTATTTTCAAACATAAATTTGTTCAACAAGTATCTATCAAGGTACTTCCTTTTTGAGGAGTTGAAGAGCTGAAAAGAGTGGAAACCTTGCTCTCAGTTGGAATGAAGGAAAGAAAGTATCCAGTCCTTCTGTATTTTCAAAAGCAGCTATTTTAACCAAAAAGAGTATAATTTTGGAGATGCAATAATAATAATAATAAATATTAGCCCGTCAATATTTTGAAAATACTGAAAAAGTGGCTTTCTTAAGTCAGTCAACAAAGCATGCAGCCCGGACTCCAAGCCAGACCCCGGATTCCTGTTCCAGTTCTCCCACCATAAGAAAACACTGGCCTCATGGAGGTTGTATTCAGGGAGTCATAATTAATCGTGTATCAGGATTCTGATTTGCAATGGAATTACCAAGTTAGTCATGATCATTTCGTTTTTAATGTTCATGATTATTTGTTTGTAGTGCTCCTCTATTTTTGCTCTTGCAGCTATTGGATCTTTATTTAGCTGAATTACTCAGTAGCCTTTGTTTTCTTAATTGCTCTTCAGTAGCTTGTGATTTTGTACCTTTCTGAACAATTTAAGTTACGTTTTATTAAGCTTGACAGAGGTCCAGTTCTATACTATCTCATGGGGGCAGACACCTGCACCTGGTTAAAGGACTTGCTTTGCCAGGATGTGTAAAATCGTGGGCAAATCAGAAGATTTCATAATTTAACAAACTGGAGAAGTGAGCCAATAATATCTCCATCTCTGTCATTTAGCTAGCTAGCTAGCTCTAACTACCTACCATCTATCTATCTCAGTGATTCTCAACCAGTGACTTTTATCCCTAGCTCCACAAGGGACAATTTGGCACTGTGTGAAAACATTTTTGTTGTCACAACTGGGACACTGGCACCATGGGGATGGGAGTCAGGGATGCTGCTAAGCGTCCGATAATGCACAGAACACCTCCCCATCATAGAGGACTGTCTGGCCCGAAGTTTCAACAATACCAAGACTGAGAAATGTCTATCTGTATCTATCTAATTTTGGCTATCTATCTTTCTTTCTTCCTATCTATCTATCTATCTTCTATCTTTTCTCTCTATATATTTTTCTATCTTAATAGAAAATGTGTTACATTCTATTAAATGGAGTATAGTAAAGCAATGCACAGTAAGTAAACTAGATAAGTGGAAAGTGTAGTATTCTGTTAGGAAACATCAATTAAAGTCTCATTTTGGATTTGGAAAGTTAACTGAGGCTTGACTAACCTGTTTTAAGATCCTAGCTCATTACATGAAGCTGCAAAGACAGGGCCAGGAAACATTTTTCAATTTTTCTTAGAATATTTCCACCCAGTGCCAGTTAAGAATGTAAGCTGATAAGAAGTGGATCTGGGCCGGCTGTGGTGGCTCACACCTGTAATCCCAGCACTTTGGGAGGCCAAGGCTAGTGGATCACAAGGTCAAGAGTTCAAGACCAGCCTGGACAATATGGTGAAACTCCATCTCTACTAAAAATAGAAAAATTAGCCAGGCATGGTGGCAGGCACCTATAGTCCCAGCTACTTAGGAGGCTGAGGCAGGAGAATTGCTTGAACCCGGGAGGCAGAGGTTGCAGTGAGCCAAGATTGTGCCACTGCACTCCAGCAGCTTGGGTGACAGAGCAAGACTCCATCTTAAAAGACAAAACAACAAAAAAGTGGCCATTTCTAATAGCTAACCATGAATTCGTTTACATTTATCTTTATAAATGGATAAATTATAAATTTCTCCCCAAAATTACCTTCTAACTTGATTTGCTTCCTTTTCCATTGTTACATCATTTATTGGTTGGTAAAAACCAACGATCTCAAATAAATAAAATAAACAGAAAGACAGAATTCAGTCATCAAAAGTTTTAATTATGAAATCTAAGGTAAATATTATAAATAGAGAAAGACCATTAGAACTGCACCATCATCTTTGTTGCTGTCAAGATCCAGTATCCAACGTTAAAATTAGTGAGAAAAATTTTGTACAGTAAAGGGGTATTTGAATAGTCTCAGATAATATCTCCCCAAATATTTCTTAATCGCAAAGGATCAGATAGTGCTTGGGTTCATTTTCTCTTGCCACATAACAAATGACCATGCACTTTGTAGCTTGGCATCACATCTGTGGGCCAGGAATCCAGGAAGGGTGTTCTGCTCAAAGTTTTACGGGTTGAAATCAAGAGGACCACAAGTTGTGTTCTCATTTGTGGCCCAGGGTTCCCTTCCAAGCTTCAGGTTGCTGGCAGAACAAGTTCTGGTGCTGCAGAATGGAGGACCCGTGTGTTTGCAGGCTGCCACCCAGCGCCTTCTCAGCTTCTGGCCACTGTTCCCCATTCCCAACCACAGGACTTCCTCTGCAACATGCAGTTGCTCCTTCAGGCCAGCAGGAGAATCTCCCCCACTTCCATTTCCCCCACCCATTTTGAGGCATTTCATTAGTTCAGTCCCACCCAGGAGAATCTCTCTTTGATTAACCCAGAATCAACTGATCAGGGACTCTAATTAAACATGTAAAATCCCTTTGGCAGTATAACATAACACAATCACAGAAACTCTCTGTTTCATTTTTTGCAGATTTTATGTTAAGTCTAAAATTATTCTAGAATAAAATGTTTTTTAAAAATCAGCGATTTTCTATGGCAGTTGGTTAAGTTGAGACATCATGATTTGGAGGTAAACATTCCCCCTATGGTGGTATAAATGCCTACAGGTGAGTGAAATTTATCACTTGTTTTTTTAGGAAACTACAGGAACCTTAGGTGAAGTCAGGTTTAGAAAGGACCTGGACACAAACATTAGGAGTGAGCAAGCAATCCATACGTAAGATGGAGGGAAGGAGATCACCAGACATTAAGCATCTAGAATAGACCAAGTATTTCTATGCCAGGTCCTTCTATGCCCATTAGCCTAGGGGGCAACCGTGATACCTATTTTACTGATTAGAAAATGACTGAGGCTTAGAATTATTAAGGACATACAGGAGTAAACTCCAAAGTTGAACAGAGGTAATTTTAGCGAACCTCAAGGCTCAGGTTCTTTTCTTACATGTTATGTTGCATCACCAACATCTCAACAGATGGATAAAGGTAAAATAATTTTGGAAAATATACAGACAAAACAATAAGCAGAGTGTCCTGCTTATTCCAGTGCAGAACTGAGTTGCAGCTGGTGTTCAACAAGCGAAGGAGGTGGTCTGAGGGCATAGCAAACTCAAGCACTATTCAGGAAACCATCATTTTGAAGAAAATAAACCAGTGGATAGGGCAGGACAAAGACAATGCCACACCCGTGTTCAATTCTGAACTTGGGCAAGATGGCTGGTGCTGGAAGACCAGGATCCAGTGCTGGGAAGACACCTTGGGGGAGCAAGGCAGGTTTGCCAGAATTCCTGCCTGAGAAAGGACCAGGCAGGGGCAGCTGAACAGATATGGCATCCGGGAAACAGTTCAGGGAAACTCAGGTAGCAGCTCATCTCTGGAATGAGGCAGCATTGGGGATGGGCAGCAAATGGGGAGCAGGGATGATTCATGATATCTTGAAGGCACAGAGGCTGTTAGCTGTGGTCAGCAGCAAAGACCAATGGGGCTGTGTTAGTGAGAGGACAGTGCGTAAGTCTTCCTGCTTCTGTTAGGGTTTGCATAGAACTGAGCTTATGGTAACAAATATTCGCAAAACAAACGCTGGTAAACAGAGAAAACAGGCTGAGGAAAGGTGCTGCAATGTTCACTAAAAAAGAGTCATGCCAAACTGATTTCTTCTACTGGTTTGACATGTGTACTGAATTTGAGACATTGATTGACAGAGAGTATCTAGCATCAGCAAGGCCTTTGACTAGGTCCACCTTGATATTCTTACGTATAATTCATTCATTTTGATATTTACAGAAGGCTATGGAGGAATGTTAGTACAATTTCTTGAATGAACTAAATATTATCAATCAATTGGTTGTGATCAATGTCCAGCAATGTGTCAAAAGCCTGCATTCTTATTTCTGTCCTAGCTAATCTTCTCCCCAATGACACAATCCAGAGAGAGACCATTTCTAGGGTGGAATACCTTCACAAAGAGCCAGGATGCAATTCAGTTCTCAACAGGGGACTGTGATTAGCTGTTTGCCCAGGAGGAGGCAAGACAAAATGAGACCTGGGGACGCGTTACCGGGGAAGGCACAGTCAGAAAAGAACAGATTGCTGCTCACTCTCCTTCCTGGCAGTGGGACTCCTGTGTGGATTTTTAATCAGGTCTATTTTTCTTACCCTTACTTCAGAAACCTTTTTTAAGAAGCTTATTGCATTTATAAAAATTTCAGTAATATTCTTTCTTAAGATACTGAGACAATTTATCTATAAACTGTGCTTTTTGACCACAGAATATTGACATCATGTAAATATTAGCAACAAATGTTGTTTCATGTAGAGATCAGATTTTTTTTTTCTTTTGCTATTATTGGTTTCTCATTATAATGCAAAAAATAAATAAATAAAGCAAGGCCTATTTTAGCTGTTTCACCCCTTTTTCTATCTTCAACATCTTTAATTAGGAGGTGGGTGTAATCTACCTTAATGAACTACCAGGATCAGGACTTTAACACTTTATTTAACCAATAGCCAATTTTCTTATCTTGACTTTCTACCACTTTCAATCTTTTTTCTTTCTTTCTTTCTTTTTTTTTTTTTTTTTAAGGGATGGGGCTCTCACTCTGTCACCCAGGCTGGAGCACAGTGGAACAATCATAGCTCACTGCAGCTTTCAACTCCTGGACTCCAGTGATCCTCCTGCCTCAGCCTCCTGAGTAGCTGGGACTATAGGCATGTGCAACCGTATCCGGCCAATTTTTAAAATATTTTTAGAGATGAGGGTCTCGTTATGTTTCCCAGGCTCATCTCAAACTTCTGGGCTTAAGAAATCCTCCCATCCTGGCCTCCCAAAAGGCTGGGATTACAGGTGTGAGCCACCACACCCAGCCTGTACACTTTTTTAAACAACAGTTTTATTGAGGTACAATTTACATACCATACAGTTGGCCTGTTTAAAAAGTAAAATTCATTCTTCCTATCCACAAGCATGGAATGTTTTTCCATTTGTTCGTGTCCTCTCTTATTTCCTTGAGCAGTGGTTTGTAGTTCTCCTTGAAGAGGTCCTTCACATCCCTTGTAAGTTGTATTCCTAGGTATTTTATTCTCTTTGTCGCAATTGTGAATGGGAATTCACTCATGATTTGGCTCTCTGCTTGTCTATTGTTGGTGCACACGAGTGCTTGTGATTTTTGCACATTGATTTTGTATCCTGAGACTTTGCTGAAGTTACTTATCAGCTTACGGAGTTTTTGGGCTGAGACGATAGGGTTTTCTAAATATACACTCATGTCATCTGCAAACAAACAATTTGACTTCCTCTCTTCCTATTTGAGTAACCTTTATTTCTTTCTCTTACCTGATTGCCTTGGCCAGAACTTGATGCATGTGGGGCTTAAAACCTACATGATGGATTGATAGGTGCAGCAAATCACCATGGCACATGTATACCTATGTAACAAACCTGCACGTTCAATCCCAGAACTTAAAGTAAAAAAAAAGTTATAAGAAAAAAAGTACAATTCATAATTCTTAGCACATGTATAGAATTGTGCATCCAGCATCACAAGCTATTTAGAACATTTTTATCATCCCCCAAAGAAGCCCTGTGCTCTATAGCCACCTCCTTTTCCCCTGGCCCCTCTATCTCCAGCAGTCCTAGGTGACAACTAATCTACTTCCTGCCTCAATAGATTTGCATATTCTGGGCATTTCATATACATAGAATCATTTGGTCTTTTATGATTGAATTTTTTTTCACTTAGTGCAGTGTTTGAAAGATTTGTCCATGGCTCAGCATGTATTCATATTTCATTCCTTTTTGTTGACAAATAATAGTTTATGACATAGATGTATCAGATTTTGTTTACCCTTACATCCATGCATGGACATGTGGGTAGTTTCCACTTTTTGGCTATATTGCATAATGCTGCTTACATAACACTTGTGTGCAAGATTTTGTGTGCACATATGTTTTCAATTCCTTTGGGTGTGTACCTAAGCATTGACATGCCAGGCCATATGGTAATTCTATGTTTAGCTTTTCAAGGAACTGCCAGGCTGTTTTCTTAAGTGGCTGCACCATTTTACATTCCAACCAGCAGTGTACAAGGGCTCCAGTTTCTCCACATTCTCGCCAACATTTGCTACTGTCCTTTTTATTGTAGTCATCTTTGTGGGTGTGAAGTGATTTCTCACTGTGGATTTTGTTTGCATTTTACTAATGACTAATGATCTTGAGCATCTTTTCATGCACTTATTGGACATTTATATATCTTATTTGGAGAAATGTCTATTCAGACCTTTGCTCATTTAAAAAAATTGGGTTATTTTTCTCTTTTTTATTGGATTGTAGAAGTTTTAAAAAAATATATTCTAGATACAAGGCCATTATCAGAAACACAATTTATAAACATTTCTTCTGATTGTATAGATTGTCTCTTAATCTTTGACAGGTTTACTTGTAGGGACAAAGTTTTAAATTTTGATAGTTTCCAATTTATCTTTTCTTTTATTGCTTATGTTTTTGGTGTCATATCCAAAAAAATCATTGCCTAAGTTCAAGGTCACTGGCATTTAAGCCTATGCTTTTTTCCTGATACTTTCGCAGTTTTAGCTCTTACATTTATTTAGCTTTTTGATCCCTTTCAAGTTAATTTTTGGTGTGGCATAAGGGTCTTTTTCATTCTTTTGCATGTGGATAGTCAATTATCCTAGAATCTTTGTTGAAAAGGCTATTTTTTTTCTCCCATTGAATTGTCTTGGCATCTTTGTTGAAAATCGATGAACTGTAAATGTGGTACTTATTACTGGGTTTTCAATTTTATTCCATTGGTCTGTGTGTCTAATTTTATGCCAGCCCCACATCCTCTTAATTGCTGTAGCTTTTTAGTAAGTTTTGAAATTGGGAAGTGTGAGTCATGCAACTTTGGTATTCATTTTCAACATTATTTTGACTATTTGAGGCTCCTAGAATTTCCATATGAATTTATGATCAGTTTGTCCATTTCTGCAATTAAGAAGTTGGATTGAAATTGCATTGAATATACAGGTTAATTTGCCATCTTAACATCATGTAGCCTCTCAACCCATGAACTTCTTTCCTTTTATTTAGATTCACTTTAGCTCTGCTTTTCTTTCTTTCTTTTTCTTTCTCTTTCTCCTTCCTTCCTTCCTTTCTTCCTTCCTTCCTTCCTTCCTTCTTTCTTTTCTTTTCCCTTTTCTTTTCTCTTCTTTTCTTTTCTTTTTTTTGTCTCCTAGGCTAGAGTTCAGTGGTGCAATCTCAGCTCACTGCAACCTCCACCTCCTGGGTTCAAGCGATACTCCTGCCTCAGCCTCCTGAGTAGCTGGGATTACAGGTGCCTGTCTCCGCACACAGCTAATTTTTGTATTTTTAGTAGAGATGGGGTTCTATCATGTTGACCAGGCTGATCTTGAATTCCTGATCCCAAGTGATCCTCTGGCCTTGGTCTCCCAAAGTACTGGGATGACAGGCATGAGCCCCTGCACCTGGCCTGCTTTAATTTATTTCACTGATGTTTTCCAGTTTTCAGAGAATATGTTTTGTACTTTTTTGGAAAATTTATTCTTACCTATTTTATTCTTAGTGCTACTTTAAATAGTTTCTTAGTTTTGTATTTGGTTTGTTCTTTGCTATTGTACAGAGATACAATTCATTTTTGTATATTGGCCATGTAACCTGAAGCCCTGTTGAACTTGTTTATTCTAACAGCTTTTTTAGATATATTGGAATTTTCCACATACAAGATTATGTCATTTGCATATAGAGATAGTTTTACTCCTTCCTTTCTAATCTGGATGCCTTTTATTTCTTTTCTTGCTCAATTGCCCTGGCTGAAGCCTCCAGTAAATGTTGTAGTAGCTAGAGTGAACATCTCTGTCTTATTTCTGGTATTAAAAGGAGAGAATATAGTGTTTCATCATTAAGTATGATGTCAGCTGTTTCTCACAGATGCCCTTTATCAGGTTGAGGGAATTTCCTTCTATTACTAGTTTGTTAAGCATAGCATTAAAATCTTAACGGGAAATGAACAACAAATCAGTGTGTTTGTTTAAACTTTACTCCCTATAATGTATATTAGTGGCTAAAGAATGATCCCAAAACTTTACATTTACGCTGCAAAAGATAACCTCTCAACAAAATTCTTCAAGGCTATTAAAGAAAGACTAAGTCTAGAGAATCCAAGAAAAAAGGTGAAGAATTGCAAAGTCTGTGTAAGGAGACAGCATGAGGTAGAAGAGGCTAAGGACTGCTAGGTCTAGGATAGGAGGAGGAGGGGGAACCAGAACCGAGCTGGAGGGTATCAGATGCTGGCAGGGTATGGTGACGAGGCCAAACCCTGGTTCCTGATACATGTAGAGGGAGGGTGAATTCATGCTCCACTTAGGGAAGTAGGCTGTCATTGTCTCGAACAAAACACTCATGTAATGGTGGTTTCTCTTAACGAGTAATTCTGAGTGAAGGGATAAGCTTTGCAGGATATACTGGGCAAACTTTCACTGTGCCAGGAGTGGTTTAACTTGTTTTTTAATTTTTTATTCTGACTTTTTTTCCTTCTTTTTTGTGTTTTGTTTTTAAATTTTAACTGACAAATAATTAAACATATTCATAGGGGACATAGTGATGTTCTGATACATACGTACAGTGATTAGATCATGGTAATGAGCACCTCCATCGTCCCAAACATTCATCATTTCTTTGTGTTGAGAATATTCAATGTCTTACTTCTAGCTATTTGAAACGATATAATATACTATTATTAACTTTAATTATCCTACGGTCCTATAGAACACCAAAACTGATTCCTTCTATTCAGCTGTGTTTTTGTATTCTTTCACCAATTTTTCCCTGTTCTCCCTTCCTTCTACCCTTCCTAGCCTCTTGTATCTTCTGTTCTGCTTTTTACTTCTATGAGATCAACTTTTCTTAGCTTCCACATGTAAGTGAGAACACGCAGTGTTTAACTTTCTGTTGCTGGCTTGTTTAACTTAATGTAATGGCCTCCAGTTCCATCCATGTTGCCACGAGTAACACGATTCATCCTTTTTTATGGCTACATAGTGCTCCATTGTGTGTATATATACACATTTTAAAAATCTATTCATCTGTTATTGGACACCTAGCTTGATTCCATATCTTGGCTATTGTGAATAGTGCTGCAATAAACATGGGCGACAGATGTCTCTTTGATATACTGATTTCTTTTCCTTTGCATAAAGCTTTTAAAAGTTTGCTGATAAGTAAAAATTTGTTTTCAATAAAAATTTGCAGTAAAGTCTTTCTTCTGTATCAGTTACTTTGAAAGTTGAGCAACTGGCCAGGCGTGGTAGCTCACGCCTGTAATCCCAGCACTTCGGGAGGCCAAGGAGAGTGGATCACTTGAGGTCAGGAATTCGAGACCAGCCTGGCCAACAAGGTGGAAACCCTGTCGCTACCAAAAATATAAAATTAGCCAGGCGTGGTGGCAGGCACCTGTAATCCCAGCTACTCAGGAGGCTGAGGCAGGAGAGTCACTTGAACCTGGGAGGCGGAGGTTGCAGTGAGCAGAGATCGTGCCATTGCACTCCAGCCTGGGCAACATAGTGAGACCCTATTTCAAAAAAAAAAAAAAAAAAGTTGAGCAACTAGGAACAGAAGTGAATGAGCAAGATAAATCACTGGATTAGCCGAATCCATCACTGCTCCAGCTAGTTTAAAACAACAAAAATAAACCTTTGGCCAGGGTCTGACATGGCCAGGGTGAGCAAGGAGAGGGCATCAAATCTGAGTGAGGAACAAGAAACCGTTTGAGAGAAAGCTCAGCATCGGCGCTTACAAAAATTAATGAAGCGATACGCTACCAGATGTGAGATGAGGATGAACCAGGTCCAGATAGTCTTCAGGACTAAATGTGGGGTGACAGAGCTTCCCAGGCAGCCTCATCCTTTCCCTCGGGGTACACCCTTGTAGGTGTTGCAGGCACAGCCACTGAGCACCCAGTGGCTGGAACCGAGAAGCTGTGATCCCTCAGTGTGTTCTGTGTCTTTACAGCAGTCTAGGAGGCCCTGTAATGGGGAGCAGGAAACTTGGGTCTTTCCGGGTAAAGACTCAGGGTAGAAAACAAAGAGTAATGTCTGGCAGACAAAATCTCAACAGCTAGAAACCTCTTCCCTAATAAGGAGGATCCCTGACTGAAAAGAAACAAGCTTAATGAGTTGTTTTGACAGGTAGATCTACTGGGCCATTAAGACAATTTCGTGCCTCAGTTGAAGTGAGATAGTACCTGATTATAAACTCACAGAGCATTCTCCAAAGGGTAGGTGTTAGGTTGTTGGTAGTTTCTCTTTAACGTTTTGTTGCCTGACTTTATAGGGTAGCTCAATATAAATATGTAACTACTTTGGGAATTATTTCCTTTCTTGGGGGATAATTGGTTTAGCTCATAAAGGAGGTTGTTTTGAATGGGAAATGGTTTTACCTATTCCCTTAAATGAAAAATCTGTTAGAGGGATACTTTTAAGGCTAAAGTTTCTTTCATTTTCTTGACAAATTATTTCCTGAGACTGGTAGGTAATTGTGAAATCACAATGACAGAGATGGGAGAAGGCTGCACTCTTCTTGTTTGAATTACTTTGCAGGTTCAGAAATAAAATCCTGCAATTCTGATGTCTTTCCATTGTAACAGGAAACAGACAAGGTATTACTAAAATTGCTTATGTCCCCAAATTGGATTGTGAAATTATTGATTGTCTTTCAGCGGGTGTGAAAATATTCAGATCTCAGAATTTTTATCTAACTTTCATAGACATAAATGCTCATTTTATTACTTTTAAATGACTTTTCTGCAAGACTTCATCCATGTTTGTGGGAATCTGATGTGTGTGTGTACATGAAGAAGGTAGATTTTCTGTTTCTCACCCAGATTATGCTGATATGTAGAACAAGTGAAAGTGGAAACATCAAAGATGCCCCACACAATTATATTTGATTACATAGATTTTGTTTCTGTTTTTGGACGTGCCTCTAATGGTTTGAATAGTAAACTACCTGGATTTAGAGACTGTTAGGATGCTAGCTTGGAGGACTCTATCAGACGCACTCAGGGTGTTCATAAAATTAGCCTTTCCAGCCTGCTCCCTCTCCCAATCATCCCACTCAGATCTATCTAGTCAGAATCTGTACATGCCACTCAGGGAATCTGTTTCTTTAATATGCATTCTTAGGTGATTCTAAAGTTTTAACCAGTTTTGGAGCTACTAAACTTTTCCATTTTCTCTGTGTTATAGAAGGAGAAACGAGACTCAGCATAGTATCATCCTAGACTGTCAGAAAATGGTTTTCAGTGATGTGCTAAGGTCACACAGCTATTCAGCGACAGCCCCGTTCTCTGGTCCTGGTTAAGAGCTTTGCCTCTTCCCATGGCCTAGAGGAGGCTGAGGTCTCTGTTGCAACTGCACCACAATGCAGCTTCTCTCTCTGCCCACTCCTGCTTTCTTTACTTCCCAGCCACCTCCTGCACACAAACCTCTTCCTCAGAATAGGTTTTATTTTGGAAATTCAGCCTGACACATAGGTCTGCTGGCAGATGGACACATCTCTGCCCTGCTCAAGCATCTGTCAGTGTATTTCTCCAGCATGCCACTGGAAATGTTGATCCCACTTTTTCTTAGGTTTTGCAATAAAACTCAGGGGGTAGAAAAGAAGAGGAGAGGGGGAGGCAACATGGAAGTCAAACTGGTTTTTACAGTTCCAGTGCTAAGTGGCCTACCTTATCACTTCTCTACCTAATCTGAAAGTGACCAACAGTAATGGGCAAAATAGCTTACACAGGAATTCCTATGTATTTGTGAAAGTTGTCAGAATCAAAACCAAGCCACTTGTGTTAAAAAAAAAATAGCCTGACAAATCGAGCCAGGGAAGGCCATGAAGGAAAGGGTCTGATAGCAAGGTAACTGTCACAAAAGACTGCAAAAACCACAAGCTAGTACAAAGGCTATTGGAATCTTACACATACATGCAAAAATACTTCTTCAAGGACTTCTGCCCAGCAACTGCCTGTCCAACCTCAGACTGGTGCTACTCTTGTTATTGATCCCTGTAGCCAAGGATAATTACCTCAAAAACAAGTGTGTAATCCTCCTCAATTTTCCTTTAAGAAACTTTGCCTTCCTTTCCCTCCCTGAATGCACACATAGGTTACTATGACACGTGTCTTCCCATTGTAATGCCTACTCCTGCAGAAGCATCATTTTTTCTTAGAGAATCTCTCTTCGTTGTTATTTAGACATGTTGTATTAAGATTATAATTTGCATCAATGTTACATATTCTCAAGTAGAGTATTTTTATTTCTGAATTTTAGTTCAGAAATTTTGGAAAAATGGCTGTGAATTGTTAGTGCAAAAATGTAATTCTTCCACAGATATTCAATACATATTTGGAGAATGATTTCATCCAGTGATTTTGATAAGTGAAGTTCCTAGAAAAAAATTCTGCAAATATGGGAACTTTTCTTAGGCACCATTAGGACAAAAGGTTAGATTACTGAATTATTATAGGAAAAACTTCATTCTATTAGCCTATTAGAACAAAAGAAATCTGTTAGAAAAGATATCTGAGGTGAATTTTTAATGCGAAAATGTTCTTTCCTTAAGAACAATTGCATTTTGCATTTATGCAAGTGCATAAAACAACTTTAAGGAAAGAAAATTGTACTTGTATTCATCTATTATCCAGCTTCTTTAGATGTGATACCCCATTTACCTCGAAGGATCATATATGCTTTATAAGTATAATATTTATATATACTTACATTGCATTAGAATTTTCAGTTTTCCCTTATGATTTCTTTTAAACAAATCTGACTTTTACCAAATAGTTTCAGTAAAGGATAGTAAAAGTAGGAATGTATCTTCTATCTCGTTAAGTTATTTAAATACTTTGTTGAAGTTTTAGGTCTTCTTTATCAGTGCAGTGTTGGAATACATTCTTTCCAGATTTCAAAATTGCAATTTAAAATAAAAGGTTGATTAAGTTATTTCAGTGAATCTGAATTGATGCCGTCATTAATTGAAATGACATTTATTAAAATTCAGGTAAAATGAGGAAAATATATTGAAGTAAGGATTTTCATAGGAAAGTCTGAAACATTTTAAGATAAATGCTCATTGTACCTGATCGAAAATAACACTATTCAGAACCAGCATTTGTTTCTACTGGTGGTTTTAATTCTGTTCAAGGCAAAAACTATGCAATCCTATAATACAGAATTTGTAAGTCTAGATACTTTAGGAAAAATCATCATCCACTCAAAGGGCTGACTGAATGCTTGGGATATGCCAGCTTACATCTTTGGTACAAGATAAATATGATTTGGTTTCTTCTACCAAGAAATTCATAATTTGGTGGAACAGATAGATGTAAAGCAGATAAATTCATTATTTCATAAATACTATAATGTCAGCAACTTCATTATTGCTACGTACTATGGAACTTAACATAAATAAGCACCAAACATTTTGGTTATCCTTAGTTAAAATTATAGTTCACCCCATAGCCCCATGTTTTCGTTTTGGTTAGTGACCAACTGTGAATGACAAAGCTGTTGACATGAGTTGTTCTGAAACTGTAAGACACTGGGAACCTTTTTTTAAGGTAAATTTCACATAACAAAATACTATTTTTCAAATAAATTGTTCAGTAGCATTTTGTACATTCACAATGTTGTACAACCACTGACGCTAATTCCAAAACATTTTCATCACTCTCCAAAAACCTTGTACCCAGGAAGCAGTTTCTCCTTATTACCCCTCTCCCCAGTTCCTGGAAACCACCAATCATGTGTACTCTGTCTCTATGAATTTACCTATCGTAGATATTTCATATAAACAAAGTCATACAACGTGTGATCATTTTTGTGCGATTTCTTTCACTTAACATGTTTTTGAGATTCATCAGCACTGTAGCATGAAATATTCCATTGTGTGGATATGCTACAATGTATTTATCCATTCATGGGTTGACATCTCTATGTGCAGGAGTGAACCAGATGAATAGGGCCTGAAGTGAAACCCACACAAACCGAAGCAGCCCTACAGAGGAGGGACTTGACCATTGAAAGAAAAGAAAAACAAACAAACAAACAGAAAGCAACAACAACAGCATCAACAACAAAAAAGTCCCCACAAAAACCCCATTAAAGGGTCAGCAGCCTCAAGGATCGAAACTATACAAACTCAGGAAGATGAGAAAAAATCAAAGAAGAAACACTGAAAACCCAAAAGGCCAGAGTGCCTCTTCTCCAAATGATTGCAATGCCTCTCCAGCAAGGGCTCAGAACTAGACAGGATGAGATGGATGAACTGACAGAAGTATGTTTCAGAAGATGGGTCATAAAAAACTCTGCTGAGCTAAAGGAGCATGTTCTAACCCAATGCAAAGAAGCTAAGAACCTTGATAAAAGGCTAGAGGAGCTACAAAGTGAATAACCAGTTTAGAGAGGAACATAAATGACCTGATGGAGCTGAAAAACACAGCACAAGAACTTATGAAGCATACACAAATATCTACAGCCGAATTGACCAAGTGGAAGAAAGGATATCAGAGTTTGAAGACCACTTTGCTGAAATAAGGCATGCAGACAAGATTAGAAAAAAAGAATGAAAAGGAACGAACGAAGTGTCCAAGAAATGTGGGAGTTTGTAAAAACACTGAACCTACGATTGATTGGCGTACCTGAAGGAGACAGGGAGAATGGAACCAAGCTGGAAAACATACTTCAGGATATTGGCCAGGAGAACTCCCCCAATCTAGCAAGATAGACCAACATGCAAATTCAAGAAATACAGAGAACACCACTAAGATACCCCATGACAAGATCAACTCCAAGACACATAATCATCAGATTCTCCAAGGTCAAGATGAAGGAAAAAATGTTAAGGGCAGCCAAGAGAAGGCCACATTACCTCCAAAGAGAAGCCCATCAGACTAATAGTGGACCTCTCAGCAGAAACCCTACAAGCCAGAATAGATTGGGGACCAATATTCAACATTCTTAAAGAAAGAATTTTCAATCCAGGATTTTATATTCAGTCAAACTTAGCTTCATAAGTGAAGGAGAAATAAAATTCTTTCCAGATAAGCAAATGCTGAGGGATTTTGTTAGCACCAGGCCTCCCTTGCAAGAGCTCCTGAAAGAAGCACTAAATATGGAAAGGAAGAACTGGTACCAGCCACTGCAAAAACACACCAAAATATAAAGACCAATGACACTATGAAGAAACTGCATCAAGTAGTGTGCAAAATAACCAGCTAACATCATGATGACAGGATCAAATTTACACATAACAATGCTAACGTTAAATGTAAATGGGCTAAAAGGCAGACTGGAAAATTGGATAAACCGTCAAGACTCATTGGTGTACTGTATTCAGAGGACCCATCTGAAGTGCAAAGACACACATAGGCTCAAAATACAGGGTGGAGGAAAATTTACCAAGAAAATAGAAAGTTAAAAAAAAAAAAAAAAAAAGCAGGGATTGCAATCCCAGTCTTTGACAAAACAGACTTTAAACTAACCAATATTAAAAAGTGACAAAGAAGGGCATTACATAATGGTAAAGGGAACAATTCAATGAGAAGAGCTAAC
This sequence comes from Colobus angolensis palliatus, assembly GCF_000951035.1. Taxonomy (NCBI): domain Eukaryota; kingdom Metazoa; phylum Chordata; class Mammalia; order Primates; family Cercopithecidae; genus Colobus; species Colobus angolensis. Next base: position 4,523,076 of record NW_012114777.1, on the reverse strand, counting down.
TATTCTAAATATACACACACCCAATACAGGAGCACCCAGATTCATAAAACACGTTCTTAGAGACCTACAAGACAATATTAGATAGATTAACAAGACATAAAATTAACAAGGATATTCAAACTTGAACTCAGCTCTGGATCAAGTGAACCTAGTAGACATTTACAGAACTCTCCACCCCAAATCAACAGAAGATACATTCTTCTCAGTGCCACATGGAACTTATCCTAAAATTGACCACATAATTGGAAGTAAAACACTTGTCAGCAAATGCAAAAGAACTGAAATCACAACAAACAGTCTCTCAGACCATAGCTCAATCAAATTAGAACTCAGGATTAAGAAACTCACTCAGAACCACACAATTACATCGAAATTGAACAGCCTGCTTCTGAACGACTCCTGGATAAACAATGAAATTAAGGCAGAAATCACAAATTTCTTTGAAACCAATGAGTGCAAAGAGACAATGAGAATCTCTGGGACACAGCTAAAGCAGTGTTAAGATGGAAATTTATAGCACTAAATGCTCACATCAGAAAGCTAGAAAGATCTGAAATTGACACCCTAACATCACAAATAAAAAAGCTAGAGAGTCAAGAACCAACAAATCCAAAAGCTAGCAGGAGACAAGAAACAACTAAGATCAGAGCAGAATTGAAGGAGACAGAGACACAAAACCGCTCTCCCCCCCACAAAAAAAATCAGTAAATCCAGGAGCTGGTTTATTGAAAAAATTAACAAAATAGATAGACCACTAGCTAGACTGATAAAGAAGAAAAGAGAGAAGAATCAAATAGATACAATAAAAAATGATAAAGGGGATACTGCGCTGACCTCACAGAAACACAAACTACCATCAGAGAATACTATATAAACACCTCTATGCAAATAAACTAGAAAATCTAGAAGAAATGGATAAATTCCTGCACACATACACCCTCCCAAGACTAAACCAGGAAGAAGTCGAATCCCTGAATAGACCAATAACAAGTTCTGAAATTGAGGCAGTAACTAATAGCCTACCAACCAAACAAAAATGCACAAGGGCTCCCTTATATCCACTAAGTTCCACTTGTAACCTCAGTCCCTTAAGTCTACTTTTCTCAGTTGGCAAATGCTGGACTGGAACACAGCATAAACTACTTAAAATTTGTAGTGGTTGTTAGTGGTGAAGCGAATACTAGAGTGAAAATCAGGAGGTCAGTCTTGAGTCTGAACTCTGCCACTGACGAGCTGTGTGTCCCAGGGCAAGTTGTTTCCACCCTCTGTGTCAGCATCAATATGAGAAAGGGGTGTGATCACCCCCATGAACTCCTCCCTCCTCAGAGATTGGAGCTTCAGTTATTATGTATCTGGTTGTATAGACTGTCTTGGAAATTACTTTCTGTTTTATTTGTTTGTTTGTTTTTTGAGTGTCTAGATTTTGGCAGTGTTTTGTAGTAGATTGAAATATTCTAAGGGTGAGGGCATAGATCCTGTCTCTTTCTTACATCTTTCAATAAAGTCCAATGCAGTTCTGTGCATGGTGCAAAATCTTTGTTGAATAAATGGGCTTGAAGAATTAAAAATGTCAGAAAGCTAAGTATCATTCGTACCAGAGACCTACATGGTTATAGATATCACTTCATTTAAGAAATGTACATAGGGGCCATCTAACTTCCATGAGGTAAGTTACTGCCACCAGGAAACTGGATCATAGGAAACTGGATTACAGAGAGTGCAATGACATCTCTTAAGCCTCTAATTCCCCCTGTCTCTTTTCTTAAGTATAAGGATATGTTCTCCTTCTTATAGTCATGAGGATCTCAATTCAGGTATGTGTCCTCTTAGTACATTAATCCTGGGCAAATTAGAATTAGAGGAAACCTAGAATGGAAAGAGAAACAAAGTCTGGTGAATGGCAGAGCAGAAATTTAAGGCTTTTCAAAGTTGGCTTTGGGAGAGATAACAAGGGGTTAGAGAAGATGAAACTTGAATTATATTACACATGCATTAATGAGGAGGAAGGGGGCTGACGTGCTAGAGGATTTGTCCACAACTTCTCTAGCATCACTGATGCAAAGGTGGCATGAGAAAGAGGTAAGTAGAGACAGAGTCCCTGAGTCTTAATGGCATTTCTTAAGTAAAAATCATCCAATGCTCCATCCTTCTCAAACATTGAAGTTTTTGCACATCTTTGGAATAATGATGAGATTTGGAAAGAGGAAGTCAACAATGGAGTCTTAATACTCTAATGCACTTGAAGGAAGGTCAAAAAACATTCTTAAATTCATATTGTCTGCTATAGTGACACTCTGAGGACTAGTGATCCTTCAAAATCTCTAATTAACAGGAGATGGAAAATGGAAATTAATTATGCAATACCCTCATTATTGTTTTCAAATGTGCAAAATGTTGTTGATTGTTTTGCTGTTGTTCTATGTGTTGCATTTAATTGCTTTGTTTCATTAATGTATAGGGGTTTTCTTCTATCCACTTGAGACTTATATTTCTTAGGCCTATTTTTCTCCAGATGACTAGTTCTCCTTCCATAGGGGTGATTTTTAGGTCCAGGTTTTATAAGCACACGTTTTAAGGTTGCCGAGGGAGTATAGTGTACTTGTTGTTTATAAATGTCTATTATTCTAAAGTAAGTAGCCTGGTGTCTGAGTGTAGGTCACTTTGCTCATGATGGCTGAAGGCTGCAGAGTGTTCCCAGCAGGCTCCATTGTCTTCGCTTCACCTCCTCCCTGCAAGCTCTGATCCACAAGGGGGTCCAGAGGTGGCTCCTGTGGGGGCCTTAACTCGCTATTATTCTGAGACCAGAAAGCAGCTCAGCGGTTTGTGGAAATCCTCAGCTGAACCTGGCCTTCCCTGTTTATTCTAAAACTGAAATGTCAGAGACAAAACACTGATAGATTCCACTGAAGGTGAGAAACTAAGAAACTCACATTTATGGTGCACACACACAGTCTGAGCACTGTAAGTGATTATACAAATATAATCTCCCTTCTTTACAACCATGCAGTGAGATTCCATTGTCACCATTTAGAACTGAGGGCACAGAGGCCGAGTACACATGAGGGGCTGGCCGAAGACTTATCCTGCACCCCTGGGCCCTTGTGTTATTCTAAGTTGCTTTGTTTCCTTTCTTGCAATCGCTCTCTCCTCTGCTCTCCAAACTGTGAAGTCCTGAGGTATAAGACCTCAGGACTTATACTGAGTCCTCCTTCCCTCTCTCCCCACTCCTTAGGACCCTAGCTGGCTGTGGCTCTTCCACGCCACACACGCCCCATGTGCCCTCTGAGCTGCGTCTCATTCGGTCATGCATTCTCCCTGAGCTTACCCCCTCAGGTTAATTTGCATTTATATTACTCTTTGCAGAGGATTTTTTTTCAAACAGGTAAAATTAAAGATAGTCCTTAAAATGTTCCTCTAAGTTAATGTTTAACAATATAGATGATTTAATTCCCTATTTTCTTCTATTAAGTATGTGAAAATACTGAGTGCATCACAACTACTTGTACATTTAACCCCCACAGTATTTAGCTGCTAATTGACTCTACAAACCATTACATTGGAGAGAAAATGCATTTTCAAAGACAGAAACATTAATATAATGGGTAGATAGCTGACTCTCAGATGCAAGTATATCATCTCATATAATATAGAAAATTATTTTACTAATTCATCATTGTCTGTCTCTGTGTGCCAGCGTTAGGGTTCTTAAAATGTCTTTGTAGGTCTAAAGAAGTCCTTATACCTTAATCAAGGAGGACTGGAGTAGTGATGTGTTTGCAAAGCAGAGCAGGACATTTATAGAATCTGCTTATATAATGCGAACTGTTTTTTTGTTTGTTTGTTTGTTTGTTTGTTTGTTTGTTTGTTTTTAGAGACAGGGTCTTGTTCTGTCACCCAGACTGGAGCACAGTGACATGATCATAGTTCCTTGCAGCCTCGGTCTCTTGGGCCCAAGGGACCCTCCTCTGTCATCTTCTTAGAGGATCTGACTTGGTCCAAATTGGCTGATAAGAGCATTTCCAGGGAGGCTGGGTTAACAATCATGCCCATTCCCTTGAGGTTACCTCTGCCCACCACACATTACGCCTGGATATCACATCCAGAATTTTGCCTATTGTCCTTGCTCAAGGGAATCAAATGTAGCAACATTTCCTCCCCTGATTCACTCACAAGTATCATCATCTTCCCACTCTGACCATGTTTTGAGTATGTCCTAATACGATGTTTCTCAACCTTGAGAACTGCCTGCCAAAGATACCTTAAAAGTGCTAAGGCTCTTGACTTGTGCAGTGTATCATTATATAAATGCTATGACTATGAGTCATAGATAATTCACAGATTTATTAGCCTTGAGTTGTGGGCTGGGAGAAGGCTTGAAATGGAAAACTTAGCTCCCTTTGCATTTGCCACTGATGATTAGGAAAATTCATTGGAATTTCAAGATCAGACACACCTGATGTATCTAGAATCTCTTAGTTGTCCACTAAATATCTGAGTGAAAATGCAGAACTGTGGTAGTCATGACATCAAAAACCTTAATATAGGAAGGGCCCTAGAAATATTCTGGCTCAATCTCCTTGTTGCTAAGAGTGTGACTTGCCTAAAGTCACCTCCTACGTGATGGAGAAGGGTTCAAGCCTTCATCTTATTACTCACTTCATTGCCTTTCAGATGATCAGGACAACTTAATAGCAGAAGCATGATACTCAATAAAAAAGGGAATGTTTGTTTAATCTTTTTGTTTTTTTTATACATATAATGCAAATAATGGATATTTCTATTTGGTAATGAATTTTTGTTTTTAATTGGTATTTCCATTTTGTACTTTTAAATGTCATATAATTATGACCACATGCCAACAATAGATAGGTTTTGTTCATACTATAAAATAGCAGACAATATACAAAAGTAGATCACTGATAGAAACAAAGAGTAACTTGCAGCAGCAATTTATTATGAGACTGGTTTCTATTTTTTTACAACACCTGAGTTGGGAGAGAAATGTGATGATAGAGTTAGACTTGGGAACAGTCTAACACACTTTTCTGAGCACAGTCACACTTGCTGGAAAGACTGATTTATATGCACTTAAGGTAATAGAGGAAATAGCAAAGTCAAAATTTTAAAATGAGCCATGACTTTTCATAAACGTACAAGTTTATTTCTTAGTTATTTTTAATGCCTTTGGTTTGTCTCAGGGGAAAATAATAAAATTTGTTTCTGGAGTTATTTTTGTTCAGCTGCACATTCCCTAGGGTTAGATTTTAGAGAGTATTCTAAGGATATTCTCTGGTGCCTGGGGTTTGCTGCATTTGAAAGCCTAGTGTTTTAAACAAATTTTTTTTTCAATTAATATGGGACAGAATATACTGAACCAATTAGCATAGAAGAATGTAGCTTGTTCCATTTAAGGACCAAATCTATCATTTATTAATTCTGCGACCTTTGGTTTCATTTTACTCATCGGCAAAATTGGGAAGTTTATAATTAATATTATTGGACTGTCAGGATGATTAGCACTTTTAATGTAGAAAGTGTACCACATAACAGGTATTTAGTTCATTTTACATTGGAGTGCTTAGTCTGTACAACCAGGAGGGCTTCCCAGGGATCTGGAAGGGCAGGGAAGGATGGAGGTACAGTTCTGTGACTACCAGACTTCTTGGTCCAGCCTCTGCCAGCAGAAAGGCAGGGCATCAGCAGGGAAGGCTGAGTCTTCCCTCACACACATGTTCTCTGAACTTCCCTACCACCCTGTGTTCTAGAGTCCCAGGCAGCATGAAGTATATTTCACACAATACTATGCAGTTTTACTTTCCCAACATCAGTACAGCAGGGGCAAAGAAGGTCCTGGCAGGATTGGATCTCCAAGACAAAGGGAGCCTCTGCTTCAATGACCCCACCAGCTGGAGTTCTTCACAGACAAACCTTGAGGCCCAAGGCAAGGTTCTGTCCTGGGCACCTGCTCCCCTGTGTTGACTGGAGTGATATGGAGGTGTTTCATCAGGGTATTAGGATGTTTCCTGATGCTTGATCTTTAAGGACAGATGTTGCATTGGGAAGTGCAGATGCATCCAGTCACTGTGTTTTTCTCATGCACTTGCAATCCATGTAATTACACAACTTAAAGTATTTAAATTTTTCCCATTGGTGGGAAGTTTCAGCAGCAAACTTAACATTCACAGCTTTTAATCATTTCATGTAGACTCGTTATTGTTTCATGTTTAATTCTTGCCAGTACACAATTTATCATGACTTCAAAATATATCAGCTGATGATTTATAAGCTTATTTAGTGCCTGCACCTCCATGTTGATGTCTGGGAAAACCCCACAAAGTCTCTTGCCAAAGGCAAACTGCTCTTCCTAAGGGTCGCCCTGAGAGGGTACTCATAGCACCACCTATAGTTTTTGTTGCATAAAATATATTTTCTAAAATTATTATTGAACAGCTTGAATGGCTTTGCACCACACAAAACGCCTCTCTCGATCCCCCCTCCCTCTCTCCTTTTTATTTAATATTTAATATTTATTTAAGATGCTTTGAAGCATCTACTTTGCTTCAAAGTAATAGGCAATACTAAGATGAATAATATAGTTTCAGGAGCTCCACTGTGAGGACACAATGGTATTATTAGCACTTCTCTAGGGCTGCACCATTATAGATAAACTGAAATACAGACAAACTTGGGTCTCTCTTAGAGGCTGACAGCTGCCTAGGTCCTCCCGCCACACGTTCAAAGGCATATGGATGGGAATGCTGAAAGATGAGATGGAGGCAGCTTTCTTCCATTGCTGGCTATAAATGACAACCATGGGAGATTCTTTTGCAATATTAGCTTTAATGAAAACCAAAATTAAATAAAGAGGAGGCTGATGAATGAGCTGAAGAAGCATCTCAGTGTAGAATACAATTCATCAGAGCCAATCAGGACCTAAACTACAACAAAATACCGCTTTTGCTAACAGAAAGGCTGTTGCATGATTCAGACCATCTGTGTCATGCCTTCAGCTGCCCATTTTACTTTTGGCTATATAGATACATTCAGAAGTTATCCAATAACTTAAAAACTTTTTTTATGAAACTAGACTTTAAAGTTATTATCTTCAAGATCATTAAACCCATAAAGCACAGCAATAATCAAAGGTAAAGAAAGACTTTAAGATTCAAATTCAAATCCATTTGACTAGCTAAAGTTTCAACAGAGCAAAAGCCAAAGTAAGGAGTGAATTCAATGATGAATTTACTGGAAACTAGAGAATTTTCCCCTGGACTTTTGTTAGAGACCTAGAGAACACTGATGAAATCATTCAAATTTCAGTTTCAGTTTTTAATCCTACCGTGGGCCACGTGATTCTTAGGGAGATTAAGATGTGCAGAGAGCTTCAGGCAATGACAGGGAATTGGAAACACGCTGGATAATTTTTTTTTTTTTTGAGACGGAGTCTCACTCTGTCGCCCAGGCTGGAGTGCAGTGGCCGGATCTCAGCTCACTGCAAGCTCCGCCTCCCGGGTTCACGCCATTCTCCTGCCTCAGCCTCCCGAGTAGCTGGGACTACAGGTGCCTGCAACCTCACCCGGCTAGTTTTTTGTATTTTTTAGTAGAGACGGGGTTTCACCATGTTAGCCAGGATGGTCTCGACCCGACCTCGTGATCCACCCGTCTCGGCCTCCCAAAGTGCTAGGATTACAGTCTTGAGCCACCGCGCCCTGCCCACTCTGGATAATATTAATACAACCTATCACTTCTTGAGTTTTTCATAGATATGTTGCAGATTCTCCAGAATCTTCTTTAATTTTTACTCAATCATTCCACAAATATTTAATGGGCCCAGCCATGTTCCAGGCATATTGGGACCAATAAAGAAATAGAAACCACGTTCTCTGGTTTAGGGTAATTAAAATATGAGTTTGGATGGAATCTCGGTGCATAAATTTGCTGAGACAACTAGCCAAGGAATGTCTGCACCTGCTGAAAAAGTAATAACATAGTTAAAGGAGAGAGGGATTGCCGACTCCATTGAGTTTGCTCATACCTGGGGCAGAAATTGTGTACAGGGAAAGGTGTGGAGATACATGACGGTAGAATACTTTCTAGTGAGAAAAAAAAATTTTAATAAACTTTTGAGGATAAATTAAGTATAACAATAATTATGGCATCTCCATCTTTGAAAACCTTATTTGAAGTCATTTTGCCCCAAAGCATAAGTCATCAATTACAGTCTTTTTCATGTTTTATTAAGTTGGTACAAAAGTAATTGCACCAACCTAAAAGTAATGGCAAAAACCACAATTACTTTTGCACCAAAAGTGAAACTACATTTCACTTTGATTTTATTTCAATAGTTTTTGGAGAACAGGTGGGTTTTGGTTATATGGATAAGCTCTTAAGTGGCGATTACTGAGATTTTGGTGCACCTGTCACCTGAACAGTATACACTGCACCCAATATGTAATCTTTTATTCCTCACTCACTTCCCACCTTTTGTCCTGAGTCCCCAAATTCCATTATATCATTCTGCCTTTACGTCCTCATAGCTTACCTCCAAATCCTCATACCATCTCACTTATAAGTGGGAAGACATGATATCTGGTTTTCCGTTTCTAAGCTACTTCATTTAGAATAATGGTCTTCAACCCCATCCAGGTTGTTGTGAATGCCATTATTTGTTGGGTTTTACGCTGAGTAGTATTCCATTGTTTGTGTGTATATATATATATTTTTTCTTTTTTTTTTTCCTTATCCACTCATTGGTTGATGGGCATTCAGGCTGGTTCCATATTTTTGCAATTGCAAATTGGGCTGCTAGAAATTACATTTCATTTTGAATGAAAGTGTTTGTTTGTCATCCTCTCTCTAAGCCAACAATCTTCTTGATGACAAAGACCAAGAGGATCTTGGCCTGGAGCCTCAGAGGCAGACACATTAAAGTACTTACTCCATGAATAGTTTTTAATTACTTTTTCTTCATACTCCAGGGAAAGATTTGGGACCAAAGCAAACTAAAACAAAACAAAGACATTTATTTTCAGCTTAAATTATTTAGATCATTGCTCAAACTGTCCGTTGGGTACCAGGTGTTATTTATGCTCTTTTTTAGTAGGAGTTCGGAGACTTACCTGACAACCTGAATATCAGACATTACCAGTTTATAAATGTTTATTCAACTTTGGGTAATTATTTTAATTTTGAATAATAAAAAGTTATTTGAATCCTGTATCAAACAAAGGGTTATTTTTTTCTAATTGGTAAAGTACAATCTATACTACATAATAAATCTCATGAATACCTACTACAAGTGCTAGGCTTCTATGAATAACTCATCAGTAAACTGTACCGTATTTAAATATAAAATTTAAATTCTTTATTATTCTAAAGTAGGTGATAAATTAGCACTATTTAAATTGACTTGGTAGCAAGAAATCAATCCTGATTTTCATTAGCTGAGAATAAGAACATGATATTTGTACCATAATTACAGGCAACTAAGCTATTCCTTGGAAGAGCAATGTAATTTATATTGATTGGTGACTGGGGGTGTGAGGAGGTAGGCACAGGCAAAGGAATACGTGAACCCAAATTCCTGTTATTATTGTTTATCCTTTCTTTTAGAATAATCCTCAAGTATTTTTGGATTATTAACTTGCTAAGTGTCATAATATTTCTTTGGAGTAGAAAGTGGAGCACTTTTTTTT